>NW_024582718.1:274626-295934 GCF_018398535.1 Haplochromis burtoni
AAAAAAAAAAAAAGGATTAGTAAGCATCACAGCCATGATCCAGGATGAAACAAGGAGCATTCACAAATGCATCAGGAAGATGACCCCCCAAGATGAACTGCTACCAGAGCGCCTTAGGCAGCTGAAGACGGATGGTGATGAGCAAGAGGGGAAGGAAATATCTTAGAAAACAAAGTGGCTTACAATAAGAAAAACACAGTGGCTGAAAACAGGTGACCGAAAGGACAGCACAGATCCTCTGACTGGGGCAGTACAAGATCAAGCTGTAAGAAACACCAGGCTCAGAGGACCTAAGTGACAGGCAGACAATCCAACACACAGTAGCAGAATGTAAGATTCAAGCTGGGACAGCACCTACTGAGAGGCATAGCCGAGCAGCTGGAATAGTGTACAGCAACATCTGCGCCACATGGATTAGAAGTCCCCAATTCCCAGTAGGAAACACCTTTGAAAGTGGCTGAGAACAACAGGGCTAAGGTCCTTTGGGATTTCATGTTCCAGACAGACAGACAGCTGCTGGCCAGCCAACCAGACACAGTTTTGGTTGAGGGGGAACAGAAGACAGCAGTTGTGATTCATGTGGCAATCCAAGCTAAGACAAAGCATGACGTAGGAGAGGTTGAAGGAACACTTGGAACAGGTGTGGAAATTAAAGTCCAAAGTATTCCCAGTGGTAAAAGAAGAGATAGTGACTGGCTCTGGCAGATTCTAGGCACAATGTTACTGTTGATACGTAGCTATTTATTTACTTGATAATTTTGTTACTCTGATATGGTGTTAACCACTGTAAAACTGTCACATGTTTCTTGTTCACAGTGTGAAATGTTATGCACAGACCTTATGAAACCACTCACCACGAGTGGCTAAAAGGAGATGTCCACTTATTAAAATATTATATTAAATGATGATACACAGGTTTGTACTTAAATTGCGTACTGCCTTAGACTTCTGTTTTATTGTATTTGAGAAATAAATTATAATTTCAATCAACAAAAGCAGTCCACATACCTCTGCCAAGGCTGTAAATTCCCTCGACGTCATGTATGAATAGTATTCTAGCACTCTGTTGTATTACTTTTATTAAGGTAGATGTTCTGAATACTTCTGCCCAATAGAAATATAAAGAATAACAGCATTGCATGAAAAAAGTGACCTTGGCTTGGGTATTTCTATTTTATTGCATTATACTTTATTTGCAGAAAGCTGCTGGTAAAGTTAACCCTTATTGCCCTAAAATACAGCCACTTGTGAACTTGTGATTCATGTGCCGTGAACTGCTTTATATTTCTGGATCTATACTGTACAGAAATAAATGAATTTTTAAAGAAGGGCTGGCACTCCCACTTGTTTCATCCTCTCACTCCTGCCTACACGTCAGATGAGTCACGTTTCTGGTATAAATTTATCCTGTCAGATCTCTCAGTGCAATTAGGATGCTCAGCCGTTTGTCATAGATAAGGCCGCGGCCGGCTCCTCTGGGCTTCACTTTACATTCAGCTCGTTAAGAGGATTAATAATTGCCATGCAGTCAGGTTTCTCACCACTCAAAGATTCCAGACTCGGTACATCTGATTTGCCTCTTCATCTGTTAAAAGTTTAACCCCCTGTTCTGTTGTTCAGTATCAAAGTTGCTCTCTCCTCTAAAGGATAAACCTAATCAGCTGCTATCTTACCCACACAGAAGGTAAAACCCCCTTGAATATTTGAAGCACAATGTGGTGCTTCTGAGTCCCATAAATGAGGATTTTTCTTCACCTTGTTCCAAAAAAAATCATAATGTATCCCCCCTCCTTTCTGGTTTGCACTCACACAACTCCTCTCCAGTCAAACACAGACAGGCTATGCAAACAGATGGGCTGCCATGTTTTGTACTGTTGTAGCTCCATACTAATTGGGGCGGAAGTGCAATAACATCAAAGTCTGGAAACAAGAACGTGTTTGATTCAGCAGCTGACATCCAGTGCGTTAAAGGTTCTGACTGGTTGTTTACTTGTCAAAACAGAAACCACTTCAGAGGTACAGCAGCCTCATACTGGCCATGTCTTTTGATGAAACATGCTAAAAAATGCATTCAAAGAATGTCATGTTTCAGTTCAAAAACCATCCAGTATGAGGTCTCTGCAGTTGTGATTTAGATCACCTAATAAACAAGGAAGGAGTCGATTTACTAATTTATAAAACCCTACGATGAAAGAAAATGTGGTGTCTGATGTTTTTTCAGGATTTTTTCAAACTCTGTTCGAGAGTGAAAATTCAAACAAACATGACTGCGTGTTCAACTTTTTTTAGCTATGTTTGTTTATTTTTTAGAGACTTTGTAGTCAAGCCTAGTGATTACCGCCACATGCGTCACTCTTTTTACCCTTTATTCATTTGTAATCTTATAGTTAACACTCAATAGTTAACACTCATGATAAAAAGGATATGGATAGATTTGTATCTTTGTATCTCTACACCTGAACAAGGTGTAAGCTGGCACACATTGGTGTATTTTTAATCTCTTAAACCTTGTAAAATAAAGGCTTTTTTATAGAGACTTATCTAACCTACCCGAGTTTCTGGTCTTGGACTTTTTAGGCCATTTTTGGCAACATTACTCAGAACATCTTTATTGATCCCCATATTAAGAGCAGTGGGAAGTCACAGAGGGCCAAAAGCATTGGTGAAGGGCACATTTCTGAGAGATTTCATTTATTTTTGATGGTAGGAAAAATCTGACCTCAGAACATACAAACTCAAAGCACAATGCTTTTATCTGAGGTTCAAACCCAGCCACTCTAACTCATTTGTGCCTGATGAATTTAGTCCACAAAAAAAGACATTGAAAAACATTTGAAAATAGTTTCCTAAGAAATATCTTAAAATTACATCTGTTTTTCTCCCACATTAAAGGCATGATGTGATGTGCCATATTTTTCTTTTCTGCCTAGCCCAAGATGTTTCCTGCTTCACCCAAAGGCCCACTGTCATTACACTGCTTCAGAGCCAACGACACTTGTGTCAACTACTCTGACGTCAGACTTGGGAGGCCCAGTGGTGAAGGACACTATTGCTGTCTTGTCCTTGAATATTTTAAGATTAATAGTCCATACTGATTTGTTTCCAGGCCAGTAATGATGTACCAAAACAGTTTTAGATTTTTCATTAGTTATTCTGCACAAAAAAGGAAATGTTAAAATCTTAAAATGTTTCATTTTTTGCGTCAGTCATTTAATGAAATTGGTAGGATGATGGACAAAAGGATAAAGAGCCATCTTCAACTTCACAGCAGTATCAGCTTGATATGTCTTGAGACCACCAAAGAACATCAGCAAGTTCTCCAAGATCATAGAAAAGCATTTTGAAATTCCTTTTAAAGGACATGGATGGTCACACTAAGTACTTCTCTTATTGCAGTCTACTGCCCTTTGCATGATGAATGATGACGTTAACTAATAAATAAAAACTACTTACTGCATTATTTTGAAAGCATCCAGCATTTCCTTTTAATGGCTACCACTCAGTCACGACAGTATATTCCTTCCAAATGTCTCTCTACGAGGGCCTCACATGCTGTTTTGTTTGGTTTTAATCCAGTTTGCAGTCCCTGGCAGACAGATTGACTGGATGGCATACCAAACAAGACAGTGTTAACCTTTGTATAACTTTTATAAACCCAGACAGAGTTGTTTGTTTTGGTTTGCTGCACATTGCATCCATAGAACTGGTTTTTAGTCACCAGTCAGCCTGGAGAGATATCAGACGCTGAATATAATTAAGTTTATTCATTTGGTTAGAGGGACAATGAATTTTAATTACAGTTCTGAAAAAAGAGAGATAAGCAAAAGGCTAATTTTCATAGTCACTGAGCCCGTATTGCCAATAATTTATCAAAGATTGAAAGAAGAAAATGCAATCAGATTATGATAAAAGGTGCCAATGCTCCACTGTTAATTTAGTTAATTAACAGTTTCATTATCTTCATTTCATTTTCATTTCAAGATTACTTGTCAGATACTGACTTATGCTATTTTTTCTTGTGCTTCGTACTTCAAGTTAGCACTTGTTTAATTAAAGAATAAAATGGGGGAGCAACACACAAACACAATGTTTTTGGATTTAGTTTTATTTCATTTATAACCTTTTTTAATTTAAAAAAGGCTGTGATTTCCCTTCATGTTCAGTGAAATTAAGTTAAAGTAATTACTTTTAAACAAGTGCCAAAGTACAAAAATGGTACACAAGGTTTATCTTTTCAAGCACCTATATTTATCAATCATTTCATATGCACTTTAATTTAGAGGGGAAATTTTTTTTTAAAGTGTCACTTTGGACTCGAGATAATTACGGTGAAAGAAAAATAGAGCCAAATTACAGAGCCAGAGGCAGACAGGTACAGTTCTGTGAAAAAGAACATTTTTCACAGGAGTCTATGCACTCCTGTGAAAAATGAGTACACGCTTAATGTTTCCATTAAAATTATATTAGCAGCCAGGAATTAAAAAGGTAAGTGGCAGCCAGGTATTGATAATCAACAAATCATCACCAATTGTGAGCACCTCCATAAAAGCAGAGGTTGTGGCAGGTTGCTGGTCTGGAGCATTTAGGTGTGTGTTTACACTGTCCCACAATCTTCGCAGGATTGGACATCCCAGCAAAGTCACCCAAAGATCACATTGTGCAGTGCTTAGAAAATTTCAAAAAACACAAAAACATGAGATACTTATTAAACTCAACAGATATTTCCTACTTCATGGCAGTGTAACTAGATAAAGACTGAAAAATTATATTTTGGTTGGAAGGACCGGAAGGAGACAGTCGCTTCTTCTCTCTAAAAACATAGCAGCATGGCTTAGGATTGCAAACTTGCGGCTGACCAAGCATTATGACTTCTGGAGCAATGTCCTTTAGACATACAAGTTCAAAGTGGAGCTGTCTGGCCATAATACACAACACTGCGTTGGCAAAAACCAAACACACGGTATCAGCTCACACACCTCACATCAACCGTCAAAGCACAAACTTACGGGCCGTGGAGTTACTGAGTCGACCATGAACCAAAGTGTTTTAGAGCCAGATGTGAGGTCATCTGTTCAACAGCTGAAGTTTGGTTGAAATCATTGTCCAAAAGGACAATGATACTGGATCACCAACAAATCTACAATGGCTGAAAAAGAAAAGACTCAAGTTGCTGCAATAGGCTAGTCGAAGTTTAGACATCCAACTGAAATGCTGTGGTGGGAACTGTGCATAAAGAATGCCTGCAAGTCTAAATGAACTTAAGCAGAATTCTAAAGACAAGTTTTCTCCACAACAATATGTTGTTAAGTTATTGCTGCAAAAAGATCTAAAAGCTATCGAGTCACAGGATGCATTTAGTTTTTAATGTCTGTATTTAGTCCTGTAAAAACTTTCACTTTTACATGACTGTAAAACAAACTTGCAGCTTAGTACGGTCAGTACCAAAGCAAAACACAAGGAAGGCTAACAAGATAAACACAAAGAGGTCAGTCAAAAATCTAGATTAACTTGCTGAGGTCAAAAAAACAGGCAGAGTGCACATAAACAGTCCAAGGCCTTGATGAACAGGTGCCTGGCAGCACCTTCTTTAACATTATTTGTCCACTATCCTTCCTCTGCATATGACAGCTTTGGCTCTCTAACTTTGTCTCAACCTGAGCTGTCTCTCCTAAAAGGGTAAATGGCCTGCATTTGTATAGCGCTTTACTCAGTCCCTAAGGACCCCAAAGCGCTTTACACTACATTCAGTCATCCACCCATTCACACACACAGGCAAAGGCAAGCTACGTTGTAGCCACAGCTGCCCTGGGGCGCACTGACAGAGGCGAGGCTGCTGGACACTGGCGCCACCAGCCCCTCTGACCACCACCAGTAGGCAAACATGGAGGTTAGTATCTTGCCCAAGGATATTTGGCATGCAGCCAGGAGGCAACCTGGGATTGAACCACCGACCTTCTGATTAGTGGCTGACCTACTCTGCTACCTGAGCTACAGCCACCCTAAATCCTTATTTCTAAAAAACTTGCCCACCCCGGTGACTGCAACAGTCTCCAGACCATACATCAGAGCAAATCTCAATACCATTTTAAAAGCTTTCCCATTGGCTCATGCTGCTATCCTTCTGTCACGAATCACTCTGATACTTGTCTCCACACGCTACACTCTCATCTTCACCTCTTTTGTGCACTGCCCATGGCTTTGTGGATGATTTTAAATTTATTAATTAAAAATGAATTACCACATTACCTAACTAAAATATCAATTAATTGTAGCATGTTGTAGCAAAAAAACTATCCATCTACAACATTTCTAATATCCTGGTCAATCGTATCCTGCTTTTTAAGTAATTATACTCTAACAGATGTAACTTAAAAAAAAATATTTTGCGTAATAGCACAACTGAAATGAGTACTCTTAATATCTTAAGCACATGTTTATGTTTATAGTTAGAAACTTTTACATAACTAGTATTTTTTAAAGAACTTTTTCCTGTAATGGAGTATATTCACAGCACTTTTGGAACGTTTAACGAGGACCTATTCCGCCATCATCGTCACCAGCCCTAATTTTGCTGCAGTAGCACCAACAAACAGAGGGGGGCGTCTTGAACCTGTGACGTCCATCCCAACACTCGTTCTCGCTCTCGCGGTAGCTCCGCGCCTACACCGGCGGCGACATTCAGAGAGGAGATGGCGGCCAGAGGGGGGTTTCAGTCGGCACCGACGGGTGGTGGTGGAGCAATGGGACCTGGACCACCGGTACCGGGTGCAGGACCAGGCATGGGACCAGGAACACCTTCTGGAAGAATGGGACCATCAGCTGCCGCGCAGAACCACATGTACCGCTCACCGATGCCCGGGCCTGGGTACCCGGTAAGATATCGCTCTATCTTTGCTGCTGACGCGTTAGCGAGTCCGCTAGAACAAAGCCTCGCTCCGCTTGCTTTGTCCCTAGTGGCTAGCATTAACCCCCTTCACCAGCGTAGGCCACAGCTCATACTAACTAGCAGCCCGGTTCAAAATTGGTGATGTACTTGAAATATTTCACCAGTCGCTCAGGATGACCATCAGAGTTTGTTTGTTGTTTGAATTTGCTAACCCTCCCGCCCGCTAACATTAAGGTTAGCTAGCTAATCGCAGCATCCAGTTAGCTTAGCCTGCTAACCCTGCTAACTGTTAACTGTATTTCGACCATTTTTCGTTTCAAAAAGACCCAAAATGTGCACCGTGTAGTTGGTAAACCTAACAATTAAACCATCCCTTAAGTTTTAGGAATTGTAGTTTGTGAAGTTCAGGCTCGGTTTGAACTCAGAAGTTGTTATAAGTCGAGCCTAGTTTTGAATGAATCGGCTGCATCAATATTAGTTTGTGTCAATGTAAATTTACAACATACAGAAACGATGATTAAGGAGAGGTGCCAGTCAGTAGCAGACTTCACTCTGTGTTTAGCTGGTGCAGTTTGTCTCGTCGAAGTTGGTGTTTACAACTTGTAAAGTCTATGTTTAGTGAGCCCACTGTTACTTGGCTGGTCTGCCGCAAAGTACACCAAGTACCAAGAAACGCTGGGATCTCAGCATGAACTCACTACACATCTAAACTGCTGGAAGGATGTTTAGTTGTTAATTTTGAGTCTTATAAGCTGATATTTTCTGATCTTCAAATCAGATTACAGCGGTTAGTCGATTGGTCACAATTAATAATAATAATAATTACAAGATTAATCTGCAGTCGTTTCTCACATTTGAAATATAATAATTTACACTATCTATTAACATTTACACAGTGCAGAATTGATTTGAAAACACATTAACATTGTCCACCAGCAGCACTGGTAAACGTAATCTTATTTGCCAGTATAGCATCAACAAACTGGATATACAGTAACTGGTTTGTTGTTTGTCTGTCTCAGAAAGGGGAAAGTTGACTCGCAAACACTTGTCGAAATAGTCGAAAATGTACTTACGGACCTGCAGGTGATACACACATATTAAACACGATTTAACAGTAGTCTATGATCCCCTAAATTGCAGAGATACTCAGAGTAATTATGCAGTAAAATAGATAGCATTAAACAGATGTCCAAAGGAGGCAGTTTCTACAAATTGTCACAATGAATACACAATAAAACCGTGGTGCATTCACTCTCAGCCACTAGTTATCTTGTTTGTTTGCTTTAAGATTTGTGTATTTCAAGATATTGTGATAATATTTTGATTTATATCACTTTTGCATAGGTGGGTCCTCATACTCATTTGATTATATTAGTTAGGAAACTTGATGTTTTGGTCTCGGAGAGAAGAAAAAAAACACAATTTTTAGTGTACTTCCTGTCAGATTAAACATTTCCAGAATCCCATCCACATTTGCTGTGTTGCTTGCATTTGGTCTAAAGTGGATGTTTCAGGCTCTGGTTGCCTTGGTAATACTGTAATTTATTTACCAGCCTGTCTTATGTCAGTCAGTGGTATCAGTGACGGCAGCTTGGAAAACGTCCTTCACTTTGTTTGCACTATTAAATGTTGCTGCTTGCAAGCTACAGTCACCAATACAACGTTGTTTTTTCCCCCTGTATTGTTGTAAATATAATTGCAATTTTCCCTAAAATATTGTAAAATAGTTTTGAGGCTAATATCACCGACTCTGACTGTAATGGGACAAGAATGAATATGGGGAACTGTGAAGGTGAATGCAAAGTGCACCTTCACAGTTGCCTGACTCTGAACCACAAAATAGTTTGATAAAGACCAACTTGTTTCAACTCCAGACGGTGATGTTGATTAGGTTGCCGAATATTTCTGTATGTCGAGGGTGGAAATCCCTAGAATATAATTTTTAAAAACCTCCCTATAGAGATGCACAGCTCACAGATGCACAGAAAATGAAAGAAAAAATGTTTAAGCAGTTAAAATGACAGCAGCTCATTTTCTATCTTGAAATCCCACACTATATTAATATGGAGATACTGATCATTTCAGAAGTTTAACTGTAAGGCAGAAGATGCTGCCAAGTTCTCCTTCTAGTTCTTATGTAACAGAATCAAGGTCCATGAGTGACTGCTGAGATTTAAAGGTGAGCTCCCTTTGGCTGAAGAAACGGAAATCTTTCATTTGCTTTCACATCCTGCAACACGTCGTTCTGCACAGTGGGGTCTCAAGAAAATGACCAAGAAGCAAACATTTTCAGTAATCAGGACTTCCGATCCTAAATGTTTTCAAATGAATGGACTTTAAAGCTGATTGTGTGCTCCAGCAATATACTGCGTGCATGCTCCGTTACTATGATATTTGATCAGAACTCTTTGGTTTCTTGGTCTTATTATCCCATGTATGCTCTTGCATTCATATTTAGTATCAGAGTATAAATTTTCATATCCTGATCTGTAGTCCTGGGTTTATTCCCCCGATATTGCATTGGATTGAATCATCTCCAGCTAATATGTTGTGTCTTAAGATAAGAGAATTGTATTAAAATCAAGACATAAAGATGAGTCATTTATCACTGATCCACAGCTGAAGTGTTTGCTTCTTAGCTACTACCAACCAGAAAGACAGCTCAGTAAATGGTTGTCACATATTTTTTTCCCTTCCAACGTCCTTGGCAGCCTTTCACACCATAGTCAAAAGAGACTTCATACTCTGAATACTGCAGATTTCCACTTGTTCTCAGGCAAGCCAAGGTTGCGCTGATGTATAGTGTAAAAAGTACTAAATGATCGGCATGTTTCCCCAATCTGCCTACACCACACTGTGGAAAAGGCAGAGCCCATTCATCTGGCCTGTATTGTTGAGAAGTCAATGTCCTTCACTCTTCCTCTCTTTCACTGTTCACCATGCGATGAAGAGAGAGTGTGTTTTGCCTTCATCTGTCACATTTGTTGGACTGACTGCTGGAGGAAAAGCTGCTATCAGTGATTTGTCACTTATCTGCTGCTCTTGCCTGCATTCATGCAGTCAAATACAAGAAGTCGCCTGTTTGAGTTCTTAGCACATGGTTTGGTGAGTTGGCTGTGGTGATTTTTGTCTATTTACTTTAACGAAAGGCATGCATAAATTTGCTGATACTGCTAATATGAAGCATCAGATATAAAAGTATGGGCTGTGTCTCAGAGTGGTAGTGTTGAGTTTTTTGTGTGTTGTGGGATTTGTAATTTTCTAGAATATATTTACATCAGCAGATGTGCTGCAAATGTTTTGTTTTCAAATTTACATTGACGTTTTCCCACTGTGTCAGTTTTGCATTTTATTTAAAACACTACAAATGTATTCTCGGATCAATAAGGACTGAAATGGAACGGTAGAAAACTTTGATGTGCTTTTGTCTTCAAGTCTTCACAAACATTGATCCTAATTTGTGCACTTTTCACTTTTGAGAATTAGCTACACAACAGCTCAGATGTTATTTTCACCTGAAACAGATTTTTTTTTCCCCTCTTTTTTTTTAATAAGCAAGGCTCAGAGTTGTTTTATTGCTACACCCGTGAACTGCGTCTCTGCCACTGTAGCTGCAAACGTTCAATTTTGGTGTGCATGGGTGGGGCCAGGGCTACATAGTCACAGATAGTCATGGGGTTAAATTGCCACTTGAAGAACAATTTGCCATGTTGGACCACAAGGTCTGTAGGAAAGTGTTGGATTGTTGTGAGCATTTATGTGTCGATCGGGGACCTTTGAGAGGATTGCTGTTTGTAAGTTATTCAGGAACAATTTATACACATTTGATGGCTGCAGCAAAAGATTATTTTTTTTATCGTTTATTTCAAGTTGTGTTCTTTCCTCATACCAACACAGTCTGAAGTCAAATACATTATTACACAAACCACCTCCCAGAATTTATGCTTGGGGATTAAAGTGTGTGTGTGTGTGTCTGTGTGTGTGTGTGTGTGTGTGTGTGTGTGTGTGTGAGTGTGTGTGTGTGTGTGTGTGTGTGTCTGTGTGTGTGTGTCTGTCTATCGATATCGATAGACAGACAGACAGACACACACACACACACACACACACACACATATATATATAGGTATATAGATAGATAGATATAGATAGATAGATAGAGATATAGAGATATATAGATACAGATATATATTAGTGTAAAAATAATGGAAATAAGGAAGAAAAGATAAGGAGAGAGAGGCAAAAAGGTTGGTCCACAGATTTATTTTTTAACACACCTTAAAATAAAGGCTAAGGTGTCTTGTTTAAAATCTGCAAAATGTATCTTTTCTACACGTTCTACATGTAAAGAATTACAAATTTCAACGGCCTTTTTGTGTGATCATGGCCTTATTTTCTATGCAGAGACCAGGCATGCCTCCTTCCAGTCGCATGACCCCTCAGGGACCAGCCATGGGCCCTCCAGGATACGGCAACAGCCCCGTGTCCCGTCCTGGCATGGCAGGTGTGATGGATCCGTCTCGTAAGAGGCCGGCTCCTCAACAGATTCAGCAGGTTCAGCAACAACAGAACCGCAACCAGCAGTAAGTCCCCACTCGCCGCCTACTCAGCCGTGCTTTTTTTTCCACAAATATTGCAGCCCTGTATTTAGGGGACTATTATTTTGTGTCTTTCTATGTGTGCAAGTGTATATGAACATGGTACCTGGAAAATGTATCCCACAGACTGAAGAATTTGACTGACTTCCTTGTCTTTTTGTAAAGACACATAAAACTGCTCTGACTTGCACTCACACGCCTATTGTTTCGATGATTTATTTTCACAGCACAAAGAAGAAGAAGATGGCTGATAAAATTCTACCTCAGAGGGTGAGTATTAATCAAACCACAGTGCATGAACAATCCATTAATTCCAGCTTTGATTATGCTACATCTGGCAGTCCATGTGAACTTTAATTTAAGTGGCTCCAAACAAAGGACAGTTGGTCTTTAAAGTGCCCTGGTTAAAATGCTGGGATTTAGAGAGTGCTAACTATAAGTGCTTGGGCAATTTACTAAAGATTTTAGCACTGTACAATGCAAAATGGGGACCTCCAAAGGTTTTGTGATGACAGTAATGAACAAAATCGCTATTAACTCTAGAAGTATTTCTTCTCTCACTCCACCTGATCTCCCTGTCTTTCATCTCCCTGTGTGTGAAATGTGAAAATAGGCTGCAGGGTGGACATAAACTTCAGCTGTGATAAAGAAATGATCTACTTATCTTGTATCATGAAAATGGAGGTTGTAGTTCAGGAGGTAGACTAGGTCAGCTACTAATCAGAAGGTTGGTGGTTCGATCTCTGCATGTCAAATGTCCCGGGGCAAGATTGTAACCTCAAGTTGCTCATCGATGAATGTGTGTGAAAGCACTTAGGTAGAAAAAGCATAGAAAATATGAATGAGGCAAGTTGTATGAAGTGCTATGAGTACTGAGAGTAGAAAAGCACTGTATAAGAGCCATTCCATTTACCATTTGTCCTGAATCATGTGATACATTTAATAATCAGCACATTTCTGTTTTAAGTCACAAATCCAAGTGAAACGCTCACCGTCAAGCCCTCGCATTTCTGCTGGTTTTCAGAGATACTAAGAATAACGTGATTTATAGTACTGACCTCATATGATCCCACTAATGTGAATATACTGACTGCAGGGGGAAAAAGTAGTTGTTAGTGAAGATTCACTTCAGCCAGTTTGCTTTTGAGGTGAACTCATAACTATGATTGATGACATGTCACTGACTCTAATGGGCCCAGAGCTGGCAAGTCGGCTTGCCTGAGACACTCTTTTTGGAACCTTGGGCCATCAGGTCATTAGTTACGTTGAACCCCAATTTTAGGCACTCATGGTGTTCTCCAGTGTGTGGATGTCAATCATAAATTTGTCAAGAAAAGAGTTCTATTATATCCTTTTAATCTTATATTAAATCGCACATCAACATTGTTTTCTCATAGGATATTATAATTTAAAGTTGCAGTCTTGTGATATCCTTTTCATTTATTCATATATATTTTACAGCTGAACAGAGTAGCATTCATAAGAGAACACCATATGGAAGTAAGGCTGGCTGTTGTATTTGATCTATTCTTGCACTTTATTTAAATGTAGTTAGTGGTGTGATAGTAAAATGTCTGCTGCAATATCTTGGTTTTTCTGAAGAGAGATTTCTCTCTCCTTCTCTTGATCTGTCAAGCTTGAGATTCATTTTCAGCAGAAATAGACCCAGCATGTAAAGCTAGCAGAGCAGGCAGCAGATATGTGGTCACCCGTGGCTCACAGACCCTGTGGACACGTACACATTCAGACTGGAATCAGGGAGAGTATGAACAACTGAGAAACTGGGTTTTCTTAGACTGACAGATGGAAAAAGAAGTACAGGTTACAGATTTTAATTTCAATTACGATTGATGCTTCCAAGGGTTAAAACAAATTCTTGTTTTTGATTTCAGCACATATTGTCACTCACTATTTTTTCGTTTCTTTTACTATCAGTAAAGTTCAAGGATATCTGCCTGAATAAAAAGATTTCTTTTTACAAGTTTAATGAATCCACTGTCTATTTAAATGATTTTGAGTTCTAATACTCAATAATTGTGATCTCAGTCCTGGCCAATAATAAGTGATTATTAAAGATTATTCTAAAGACACCTGTAGTCACTAGTATCCTTTGTCTCCTAGATCAGGGAACTGGTCCCAGAGTCTCAGGCTTACATGGATCTGCTGGCTTTTGAGAGGAAGCTGGACCAGACCATCATGCGCAAGAGGCTGGACATTCAGGAGGCCCTCAAGAGGCCAATTAAGGTATATTTCAGTCAAGCTCATCACAGGTGTTCCATGTTACCTTTAACTGGTCATTTAAGAGTGATGTCAGTCAGTGAAGAGTTAGTCAGAACAAATGTCTACATTTTACAGATTGCTGCTTACTTTCCCTTGATCTTCTGCACCACACTGTATTTGTTCAGATGATGACGCTGCCTAATGGTTTTATTGACTGTTGTAGCACTTGAGGAAAAGATTTCTGAATATTGTGACGTTAACACACATATTTTGTGTAAATTAAAGAAAACCTTATCCACAAGTGGCTGACGAGGCAGATGGAGCTAGATGTTTGATTTGGCTCAGGTTTCAGTCTGCTCTAAATACTTGGCTTCAACGTTTTCTCTACTGTTAATCCTTCTGATAATCCCTGTTATGTTCCTCACATGTGAGCATATGACACACACACCAAAATCTACCGTTTGAGGAGCAGCTAATCTGAAGAAAGCCACCTCTAAATCAGTGTCTTTAAAGGAAGAGGACATAAAAGGGCTCTACAAAGGACCTCTATCAGAATCAGAATACTTTATTAATTTCAGAGGAAATTATGTGGTCACAGTTGCTCCAAGACAGTAAAAACAGTAACTAAGTAAAGTAAATTAAATCATTCAAAATATTACAAAGTTACAAAATATAACAAAATAGCTCTAATCATAAATATCCTAGTATATTACCCAAAATTAAATATATATGGTTGACATTGCAGTGCCCTTCTTATCATATTAACTTTAATTTGCTCTGTAGAGGATGTGATATTAAGGGTGTGCAACTATTGCAGCGTATACTGTGCTTTAGATGGAGCAAGGTGAGCACGTCATGGAGTGGGTGGGAGAAATTGTCCAGCGTTGTTCTTATCTTGGACAACATCCGCCTTTCCGACACAACCTTTAGAGAGTCCAGCTACATCCCAAGTTTTCCTTTTATTCAGTCTGTTGGCATCTGTGACCCTCAACCTGCTGTGCCAGCATGCAGCAGCATAGGGGATGACACTGGCCACTTGTAGAAAATCTTGAGCATTGTCCAACAGATGTTAAAAGACCTCAGCCGCCTCAGAGAAGGGACTGCCCTCGTCCTTCCTCTACGGAGCAGTGGTGCTTTTAAACAGAGTCCAGTTTAATGTCAGTGTGTACTCTGAAGTATTTATAGTGATAATTTATAGATATTTATATGTTTTTATACTATATTATATTTTTATAGACAATTTATAGAGATCTCTATATATATAAATACATATCTTACTTGTATGAAGGGAGAAAATAATGCAGTCCAGAAAATGGCTATAATGGGTCCAGACTCAGTGTAGCTATAAAGTCAGTGTTGATTAACTGATGAGACACAAATTTAAAGTTTCTTTTCTATTATTGTTTTCAGCAAAAGAGAAAGCTAAGGATTTTTATCTCCAACACCTTCAACCCAGCAAAGCCTGATGCTGAGGATGGAGAGGGCACAGTTGCATCATGGGAGCTACGTGTCGAGGGGCGTCTGCTGGAAGATGTAAGCTTATCAAATTTGTTCAGTTTATAGTAATTATTTGTGGCTGCCCAGTTAGGTATGGCTTAGCTGGTTTGCTGTATTGGGATAAAGTAAAAAGTAGTTTTTATTTTCCACAGTAGGGTCAAAAATTACCATCAAACTATTAAGATTATGATGGTCTTGTTCGGTTACACGGACCTAAGACTGTTAAACAGCTTCAGTGTTATTTCTTTATCTTTAATTTTTCATTAAAAATATTTCAGCCTAATATCACAGGCAGCTTACTTAACGTGGTATTTAATTTGTTTGCAGACAGCCGTGTCAAAGTATGAAGCCACGAAACAGAAAAGAAAGTTCTCCTCATTCTTCAAGTCCTTGGTGATCGAGCTGGACAAAGATCTATATGGTCCAGATAATCACCTTGTGGAAGTAAGATGGTTTTTTTAATCACATCTGAAAGTATCAATGTTCATTACTTTTCTAATCATGTTTTTGTTGAATATCTTTTTATAGTTCTTAGAGTAATTTAAAGTATAATATGGAAGATTTTTGTACTGATACGTTTTAAAATACTGGTATCAGCACACTGTTAAACTGAGTGTTACAAACGCATGACAGAGCTAACCAATGACTGAATTATAAATATATTCTTAGTTTCAACGAGTATAAGTGTACTAACTGCTCCGAAGTGAAGTTAGGTTGATGGTAGATAATGGTAGCTACTTAATTAGAACTGATTTAGGGTGAATATATGTGACTAAATGTAATGTAAACAACACAATAATATATTTCCTTGGACATGACCATAGTTTATGCATAAGTCGCTTAAAGTAGACTACTTCTGTGATCTCACAATACTTCATGACACTGCATCCTTTGTTATTTTTCTTGTTTTGCTTCTCCAACATCAGAAGTTGTGAATAATACTGTGCGTTTAAATAAGATCAACTGATATTAATGAACAATATTAACTTGGAGACTTAACTAATTACTTGTTCCTTAAATGCTGCTTGTATCACTTCAGTGGCATAGGACTGCGACAACCCAGGAGACCGATGGTTTCCAGGTGAAGAGGCCAGGTGATGTGGGTGTTCGTTGCACCGTCCTTCTCATGCTTGATTACCAGGTAAACAGACTCTGTTCTCAGCGAGTGATCTTGAAACATTTCTTCATGAATTCACTCACCTTTTCGTCTTTCTGTGTGCCGCACAGCCCCCTCAGTTCAAGCTGGACCCCCGATTGGCCCGTATGTTGGGTATCCACACCCAGACCAGACCCGTCATCATTCAGGCCCTGTGGCAGTACGTGAAGACCCACAAACTCCAGGACCCACATGAGCGGGAGTTCATCAACTGTGACAAATACTTGCAGCAGGTGAGCGCAGTTGCTTTTTTCACACATCGGACATGTCGAAGTGGTACATTTTGTTACTTGATTTTCACCAAAAGGCGGCCCACTCCATTTCTTAAATGTGATGAACATTAGCTGGTAGCTGGAAAGAGCAACCGGTGTCACAGTTTTTCTGGATCCTGCTGTGGATGTTGAACAGCTCGCCTTCCCCTCTCTCTATCTATCCTTTTATGGAGACATTCTCTCCATCTGGGTCACTGTCCAGTCTCTTGGTGCTTTTTCTGCTCTACCAAGATAAACATAGGATTTTATAAGGTTTTATTTTATAAGATTTATTCCTACTGAACTGATAGAATTTCAGGGTGCATAATAAGCATTATCAAGCTCTAACGCAATTTAAATGTGGTTGTCAGGCATATTCTTAACGTGAACAAACCAGTGTATTCTGCTGGATGCTTCAGAGTAGTGAAGGCATGTTTATCTAAACATTCTTTATTTCATACTTTCATTTTGCAGATCTTTGAGACTCAGCGAATGAAGTTTTCTGAGATCCCACAGCGCTTGCATGCACTTCTCATGCCCCCAGAGCCCATCATCATCAACCATCTGATCAGGTATGTTTTGATTCTACAAAAATCATTATCAATATGTCAGTAAATGGAAAAAAATCTAATTTTTTTGTTGGACTGAAGTGTTCTGATTAATTTTGTCCACTGATCCATGCTTTGACTCAGTTATTGTTTCTCTTCTAGTTATTTTTCTTGTCTTAATTAGCAGCGAGCACTAAATGCTCAAAAAGCTATGAGACTGTCTATGAGAATTTTAACCCTTTTTAGGTTTGGATTGCTGCTGTTGTTGAATAATTTAATCACTTGTTGCTAATGTGATTTAATCACATACTGTAAAAAAACAAAAACATACTGTACACAGTAAACTGTATTGTTTTGATAGTGTGGATCCTAATGACCAAAAGAAGACTGCCTGCTATGACATTGATGTGGAGGTGGACGACACGTTGAAGACCCAGATGAACTCCTTCCTTCTCTCCACAGCCAGCCAGCAGGAAATAGCAGGGCTGGACAACAAGGTACATACCTCACCCAGCAGTCACTCGCTGTTCTTTTTATGGATGTTACTGAGTTTTATGTTTGTCCTGGTAGTTTTAGACAGGGCTGTGTTTTCAGAGTGGGAGTAGTGTTTCCTGTTTCCTAGAGTTTTGTGTGGCCTTTTGATCACTTAACTACTAAATCACCTCCTTCTGTAGTGAAGGGAAAAAAGTGTACTCGCTCATAAAGAAGTGTGAGAAGTTTTTTTTTTTTTCTTCTTTTTCTTTGATCTTTTTTTTCCTAAGCAGTGAGAAGGTTTTTCTAATGTGCAGATATTGCAAATTTAAAAAGATTAAAACAACTGGGAATGTGCTGGTTTTTTATCTATCTATCTATCTATCTATCTATCTATCTATCTATCTATCTATCTATCTATCTATCTATCTATCTATCTATCTATCTATTATTCCTTATACCTGGATCATGCACACACATTTCAAATGGTGGCATTACTTCAACCAAAATGGATAATAGATGGATGGACAAATGGATAAAGATGGATAATGATCGGATAGGAGATATGAGATGGATGGATGGATGGATGGATATGATGGATGGATGGATATTATGGATTGATAGATAGATATTATATATATATATCCAGCCAAGCAATCTTTGATTGAACCTATCATTTTGATTGTCTCCCATTTTGTGAACCTGCTGAGGGCAATTTCACACATATTTGCTCCCTTAAATTGCTGCCTGTGTATTACTGGCTTCTTACTCCGTTTTGAGGTCGATCAGGTCCTCTTGACCTCCTGCTAGCGCCCGTTACCTTGTCTGGGATGGCTGTAATCACATTGATAAGGCACAAAGCCATTCAGCAAAAAGACGTCCCTCTGTGGAGTCTTTGTTCTAAAGCAACTCAACAATCTAACAACAGAGATTGTTTACAGGATACAGACGCCTTTCATTTTGTTACTTTCTTTTGGGTTTGGTGAGGATTGCTGTTATACATCCTGTTCCTGCTGGCCTAATATTAGAAAAAGCCTGTAGCTTAGCCTTGTTGAACTATTTGTAGTGCATTTTGAAAGCCTGAGACTCTTATAAACCAGAGATGGGGCTCATATTTTTTCCCAGCACCTCTGTTAAGGTTTTCCAAAATAAAACTTTTCGAAATATTTCCCTATGCCAAGACATAGCCAGGCTTTGTAGCCAGTGAATAGTAAAACACATTTTAATGTCTATGTTTTTTGTTTTTTATACACTGAAAGAGTGCTGCTTAGGCGGAAATAGGTCCTTGTATCATGGAATAAAAAAATTGAACAGAATAATGGTCTCATAGGTAAGGCAAGTCTTCTATGAGCTGAGATAGTTGTGATTCACTTTAAAGGCAGAGATTCTCAGGGACCCCCCCCCTGCAGTCACTCACCTCCCCATCCTGACAAATTGGTCTCTTTTAAATTCCAAAAGGAATCCAGGGTCACATCTGGGGTCTTGTTTTTATAGCAGAGATAATGGAGATCTGAGGCTTGAATCCCCAAAAGAGAGCCGGTTGATGAGTGCACTCTGATGCAACTACCGGTATTTCCCCTTTGATTACCCTGTGCATGTTCACTTTTGCTGGTTAGAGACTACAGTACCTTTTAATTACAGGCCAAGGTTATATCCATATTTTTTTAGGGATGCTCGTGACTGGATGATTAAAAGTAGCTGGCTTCACTAGCTGGCACCAGAAATACTTGTTAGTTAAATAAATTATTCATATTTTATTAATGTAAACCTCTTAAATGTTGGGTTTGAGGACAGAAAACTGCCACACCAATCAGCACAGATCTGCAACTCTTTTATCTAGAAAAGGAACGGCTGTATGCAGGCTCTATAAACAACATATTACCACTCGAATGGAAACATGTATTACCACATTCTGCCTGTTGACAGGAGCATTAGCCACTATCTGCAAAGTAATCTGTCATTGTGTGTGTGTGTAATGTGCAATATTCTGTGTGGCCCAGAGTACCACAATACAATCTGATTTTCGAGTAATATGGTTTGAAATGGCTCTTATATTTGTACAGACAGTGTAATGTCAGGATTTAGGTGCTTAATATGGACTTTCAGTGTTTTCTTACTTTTAGTTTAGTCGACTACATTAGTGTTGTTTTTTGTTTTTTTTTTAACCCTGTATAATTGATTCATTCATTACAAGTTAAGTTGTTTAGCATTATATTGAAGCATATATGTATGTGTATACATGTGTAGATTGATGGATGGATGTCCGCCTTTGTTTTGTGACACGTTTTTGTGTGCGTGTGTGCGTGCGTGTGTGTGTAACTTTATTGCCTACATAGGTGTCAGAGAAAATGATAGGAAAGATATATCAGTGTAATTAGAGGTTTTAAAACCGCTCGTATAATTTATGGTGCAATAAAAGATTTATAAAGGGATGTCCCTGGTGTAATCGTTTTGATCTGAGGAATACTAAACACCTGTTAATTTAGTTAGCTACATCAAGTCTTTTAACATGACAGGCTTTCTGTTTTGTGCTTGATTCTTCTCAGATCCATGAAACCATTGAGACCATTAACCAGCTGAAGACCCAGAGGGAGTTCATGTTGAGTTTTGCCAGGGATCCTCAGGGCTTTATCAACGACTGGTTGCAGTCCCAGTGCAGAGACCTCAAGGTGAGTGTGTCTGTCCTGCTACTTTAAGAGAGGATCTTAAAGTAGCATTGAGCTTTTTTTATTATCTCTAGTCACAGCAGGCATCAGTAGATGTACCATGTCATCAAATCCTCCTCCCAACACACATCACTGTGATTGGCTGTGTAGGATGTGTGTAAGAATAAGAAAAACATTTTGAACCGCCTAAAGTTTATATCTAAATGTGGAGTTGAGGTTCGCTCAGATGAGTAAGTGCTGAGTAATCCTTTTTACCACACAGCCGTTCAGAAATAAACCCCTTACGGATCAGAAAGAGGACAGAGCAGCAGCACCAGTTTCTCCACTGACAACCTTAAAAAAGATAAGAATGCAACGCAGCAGAAAGATGCACAGCATCACAAGTAGAAAGATGTGACTCATTGCTTTCCTCTACCAGATTTTGTCATTCTGTTCCACCACAGTCAGATTTCACTATTTTTATTTCTGCCTACACTGTACATAACGCAACAGATTCTTTTCGTTCATTTTATTTTTTCCTGTTGTAGAACAGGGGTCCATTTCTTTTCCTTGGGCTGTTTTGTGATTAGATTTATGTAAAAATAAATAAGTGACCCGACTTCCTGTAAAATTAATTTAAATGCAAAGCTTTAAGCAGATTATGGGCATGTTATTTGTAGACAGAAAAGAAATGGCAGGAATAACAAACAGAAGTAGAAGGTGGGAAAAAAAGACACCTTCTGAGGTGAAAATATCACACAAGTAGACAATAACAGATGACCAGATAATTAAATGAAAGCCACTTGACATGCATGATTTTTTTGTCATAAGGTGCTCTGTGCCATATTTGTAAATTGGCAATCCACAGATTTGGAGGTATTAGAGTTTAACAGTATTTGAGCCTTTGACTTAAGTTTACGTCGTGCATTGCTCGAAACCTCAGATCATGCACACAAACCCCATGCTGCTCAATCAGGTGTAGCAGAGTCAAAATAGAGCGTGAAACATTTAATAACGTCTGACTGCATGCATGCTC
>NW_024582718.1:295954-377167 GCF_018398535.1 Haplochromis burtoni
AATATGGTTTGAAATGGCTCTTATATTTGTACAGACAGTGTAATGTCAGGATTTAGGTGCTTAATATGGACTTTCAGTGTTTTCTTACTTTTAGTTTAGTCGACTACATTAGTGTTATTTTTTTTTAATCCTGTTTAATTGATTCATTCATTCATTCCAAGTTAAGTTGTTTAGCATTATATTGAAGCATATATGTATGTATATGTGTATACATATGTATATGTATACATGTGTAGATTGATGGATGGATGTCCGCCTTTGTTTTGTGACACGTTTTTGTGTGCGTGTGTGCGTGCGTGTGTGTGTAACTTTATTGCCTACATAGGTGTCAGAGAAAATGATAGGAAAGATATATCAGTGTAATTAGAGGTTTTAAAACCGCTCGTATAATTTATGGTGCAATAAAAGATTTATAAAGGGATGTCCCTGGTGTAATCGTTTTGATCTGAGGAATACTAAACACCTGTTAATTTAGTTAGCTACATCAAGTCTTTTAACATGACAGGCTTTCTGTTTTGTGCTTGATTCTTCTCAGATCCATGAAACCATTGAGACCATTAACCAGCTGAAGACCCAGAGGGAGTTCATGTTGAGTTTTGCCAGGGATCCTCAGGGCTTTATCAACGACTGGTTGCAGTCCCAGTGCAGAGACCTCAAGGTGAGTGTGTCTGTCCTGCTACTTTAAGAGAGGATCTTAAAGTAGCATTGAGCTTTTTTTATTATCTCTAGTCACAGCAGGCATCAGTAGATGTACCATGTCATCAAATCCTCCTCCCAACACACATCACTGTGATTGGCTGTGTAGGATGTGTGTAAGAATAAGAAAAACATTTTGAACCGCCTAAAGTTTATATCTAAATGTGGAGTTGAGGTTCGCTCAGATGAGTAAGTGCTGAGTAATCCTTTTTACCACACAGCCGTTCAGAAATAAACCCCTTACGGATCAGAAAGAGGACAGAGCAGCAGCACCAGTTTCTCCACTGACAACCTTAAAAAAGATAAGAATGCAACGCAGCAGAAAGATGCACAGCATCACAAGTAGAAAGATGTGACTCATTGCTTTCCTCTACCAGATTTTGTCATTCTGTTCCACCACAGTCAGATTTCACTATTTTTATTTCTGCCTACACTGTACATAACGCAACAGATTCTTTTCGTTCATTTTATTTTTTCCTGTTGTAGAACAGGGGTCCATTTCTTTTCCTTGGGCTGTTTTGTGATTAGATTTATGTAAAAATAAATAAGTGACCCGACTTCCTGTAAAATTAATTTAAATGCAAAGCTTTAAGCAGATTATGGGCATGTTATTTGTAGACAGAAAAGAAATGGCAGGAATAACAAACAGAAGTAGAAGGTGGGAAAAAAAGACACCTTCTGAGGTGAAAATATCACACAAGTAGACAATAACAGATGACCAGATAATTAAATGAAAGCCACTTGACATGCATGATTTTTTTGTCATAAGGTGCTCTGTGCCATATTTGTAAATTGGCAATCCACAGATTTGGAGGTATTAGAGTTTAACAGTATTTGAGCCTTTGACTTAAGTTTACGTCGTGCATTGCTCGAAACCTCAGATCATGCACACAAACCCCATGCTGCTCAATCAGGTGTAGCAGAGTCAAAATAGAGCGTGAAACATTTAATAACGTCTGACTGCATGCATGCTCGCCCCCATCTTTCTGTGAGCGAGCCGGTTAACTGCTTGACCAGATGTCACCCACCTGCAGTGTTTGCTCAGTCGGATCGCTGTAAAATTGAACAAATTCAGTCTGAAGCTCAGTAGCTGCTCTCAAAGCAAATCCCCAGTTGGCCTTGCAGAGACCCTGTGCCCTTTAATTTATCAGCTGGTGCACTAGTTTAGATGGAGGTTGATACAATAATATCTCTTTCTGTTAACAGACCATGACAGATGTGGTAGGAAACCCAGAAGAGGAGCGAAGAGCAGAGTTTTACTACCAGCCGTGGGCTCAGGAGGCCGTCTGCCGTTACTTCTACTCCAAGGTAACTCAGTTTTCTTTTCTTCTTTGTTTTATTTTAGCAAAGAGATCGTACCAAGGAATTTAGCTTTTATAGAGAAGTTTGTGGTTTTCAGATGATTAATTTTTATTACTTAAATATGTCGTGCTCGGCTTATCATTGTTTTCAAAAAATGTCTCAGTGGAATCTGCCATGGTGCAACAAGTCATCCACGTAATTAACTGATAGGATGTCATTTTGGAGTTTTCTATTTAGATACACAGCAGAATGTTTTCATATCAAGTTATAGACATCAGTAGTATTTGTTTTTAGATAACATATTTAGGCTGATCCATCTGGGTTTGCACAGAAGTCAACAATCATGTCTTAAATGCTTTCTTAGTTTATACATAATTGTATTTTTATAAGAGCTAAAGGAAAACATTTCACTATTTCTAGAGCCTTTTCTGAAATTGTTTTTACAGGCCAATAGAAGTGGGAATCACCAGACGCCCCACACTATATTATCACAATACTTCACTCACAATGCAATATTATTGTGATTTTAACGTTCTTTTGCGATATGCTGAGTATTTCAATAACACATATTGTGATTTATCACCTAACCTCAAAATT
The DNA here is from genome assembly GCF_018398535.1 of Haplochromis burtoni. Taxonomy (NCBI): domain Eukaryota; kingdom Metazoa; phylum Chordata; class Actinopteri; order Cichliformes; family Cichlidae; genus Haplochromis; species Haplochromis burtoni. The sequence goes on from NW_024582718.1 coordinate 298,550, forward strand.
AAGCTATCTGTATTTATCTAATAAGAAAATTTATATCGCACAGCTTTTTTTTTCTTTGCTGCAAAGTAAAGTAGTTACCAACGTCATTAAAAACTAGGGCTGTGCGATATGACCCAAAATCATCCCACCCGATATAAGAATTCTATCGTCCGCTAACGATATAAATCACAAAAATGTAACATTTTCTGTAAATTCTGTGAATCTCGGGCAGCTCGACTTGCGGGAAGTCTTTCCAGCTGGACGTCATGTACCTGGAGTCGAGTGTTTTAACCGATGCATGAAACGATACATTTTTAGACATAAGTTGTAACGGCCGCCGTTTTCTTTGTGAGTATTTATTACACAGCGTGCTGCGGGGAACAGCCTGTTCTAACGTTTGAGTCTAAGGTTTATTTTTTAGCACCTGGCGGCTCTTTTTTAATTCTCATCCGTAAATAATCTGCTCTTTCACATGATTCAGTTTATTTTGAAAAGTCTCAACAGGATCTTGAGCTTTATTGTGAAAGGTTTATGTGGAACATAAGCAAGCAGACACGCGATGGTGTTACCGTCATTGTTGCTAACCACAACGCATAAAAACAGGCGCTTGTCCGTCCGTAGTGTGGTTATATAAAACATAAGAGAAAGAGAGAACTTTAAGAAATTAATATAGCCACTACAGTGACGATCAAAACGATGAATAAATATTGCCGTAAACAGTTTATTTTGTGACACCACGAAACAAACGATAGCGTAAAATGAAACGATAGACGTTTTCATATCGTCATCCGATATATATCGTTATATCAAACAGCCCTACTTAAAACTACCTTAAATGTCGCCATAAAACTCAGTCCATCAGTCTGTGATGGAATATGGCCGATATGGCAATTACATTCAGTCTGTTACTGTGATAAATTGTTGAAAATCTCATATTTGTTGCCATCTCCATAAACATAAATTCACATTTCACTACATTTATTTATTACAGTTGCACTCAGCAACCTTCCTGCTCTAAGGGGATATAACCAGAGTACAACCAGCTGGCAGCCAGTTGAGTTGAGTCCGCTCGACTTCTGTTCATTGTCAAAGACAGTTCAGACTGACGACATGATGGTGGCAATCTGTCTGCATCTATAAAGTAGCAGTGTGTCCGGTGTTTGATGCTTTTTCAGTTCAGCCAGGTTTGCTCTGCTAATGTTATCTCAGGATGGTAGACTGTAAGATGACTCCTCTTATTCATAATATTCCCAGAGTATTTAAATACATTTAATATAGTATCACTTCCCACCTCAGCCCCCTTGGCTCCAGTCACTATTAGCAAACTTTGATCTACGATGAAGAACATCTTACTCGTGACTTGCTAAATATCTACCAGCACTATTGGATGCACTTTGAGCCCATGCATACCCCTGTTATTTTTTTATCTGCTTTTTAATGCTGACTTCTGCTGATTAAATCATCTCTCTGTGAAAACATCTTTTAGGTCCAGCAGAGGCGGCAGGAGCTGGAGCAGGCGCTCGGCATCAGAAACACCTAAAGAAGGTCGTCACATGCAGCAGGAAATGAGAAGACATGTTTTGCTGGTGGAGACAACTAATGTGTGTGCGTGGGACATTTAAACTGACAAACATAGAGAGAGAGATAGATAAAAGATGGCCTCAGCATTTTCTAGGATGTCAATTTTCCTTTATCTTCCCCCCCCCCCCTCCCCCCAAGTTTGGTTTCTGCTTTATCTTTTTTCTTTTAATGACAGATTTTTCTCCTCCTCACACCGAGAGCTCTTGAGCAAAAGTGTCTTTAATTGAAGTTTGATTTTTTTTTTTTTTTTCCATGTCTTAGCCTTAGCTAGAAGCATTCCTTTCATTTTGACAACACACTGTGTCCTCACAAAAAACGTAGATTGTACACAGATGAAAAGCAGAGGGCAGACTGTACCTCGCAACTTTAAATGTATTGTCCCTGGAACAAAAAAATAATCTTAAATCAGCCGGAATGTGTCGAGTCTGGCGTGGCTCTTTGTTCCCGCTTTTGGAAAGTAAATTTACATTTTCAACTCCAAGCCTGGCCCCCGGATGCTTGCCCGTTTAGTTAAATATTGATTGTGATTGTGTTTGTAATCAATTGGGCTTTTTTGCTACACATTGGCTGTTCATACGTCACCTTGTTTTAAGTTGCCATTGGTTATTTTTCACAGTTTGTGGCACAGTCTTTTGAGACAGTCAATCACAGCAGATTATACATTGTTGTTGGAAAGCAGTTTTATTTGTTAAAGGTGCCATTTGTTTTGACGTTTATTTTTCCTCCTTTTTGTTACTATCAGTGATCCTCGTTTTAAAAATATGTATTATATCCGTACTTGTCTTGTTAGCTAGTACAGATTATCATTGAAGTAGCTAGTATGAGTACCTCTAGTCATTAAAGTTTTGTAAATACTGAGCAGAAAAAAAACTGAAGATGGATGTGAAGTAAACCTGTATTACTTATCCTGGCTGATCTTTTTCTTAAGTCTTTGTCTATGCTCAGATAGTCAAACCAGTATATTATTAATTGGCCCTCGCTCTCCAAGCCCAGTGGTTTAGCTCTCCGCAACAAAGTAAAGACAGCAGTGACGCTTTACGGAGCACGGCTCTGCAGGGAGACATGCAGTCGGATTCACGTCGCCTGCAAGTTGGGAAGAGTTAAAACGCCTGCGTTTTTAGTTTAGTGTATTTTAATTCTGTGCAGAGAAGTCATAAAACATATGTGGTGGAGCAGATTTGAGGAGCCGGAGCTTCTTCACACATTGACTGAAGACCTGGTTTCTGTGGGTTTAATGGTCGTTTCCCTGTATGAGGTTAAAATGAGTGTCCTGGCTGAAAATGTTTGCGTATGTGCATTTTAATAATGAATTCCAAGAATACACTAATAAAGGTTTGGGCAGGTACACGATTTGAAATGAGCATCGGGGCACCTCTGGGGTGTAAAACAACACTGGGGGGTGGGACTGTAGAATTGTGAATCTGCAGACTTTTTCATGGACCAAACCTATTTTTCTGTATGTTCTTATGTTATAATAAAGGATTATGTAGAATGTCTTCTTTGTCTGTGATTTCCCCCCCCCCTTATCATGTGGTTTCATATTCCTGTGTGGATCAGCATCGGGTTGCATTTAAAGCTTGCTATTACACACCACACAGTATAATTTGTTATTTCACCCACAAAGTTTATCATCATGCAAAACCAAACCAGTAAATATTCCACAAAGTCTCCCTGTGGTCTCTGAAAGAAACGCGTCACTGAGTCAGTGCGTGCCTTTGTGGCATGTAGTGCATTAATATTGTTAATACTGATGCATAGAGAGGATTTAGCTTGCAGCTGGTGGAAGCTGAGCTGTATTCAACAAATGTACACTTGGGTAGTTTAATGATTTCTCTGCCAGGGCTTACACCCCTCTCTAGGGCTATTTAAGAAAACGGTCTAAAGGGGTCCTGAGATGATTAATGGTCCTCAAACAGAAAACATCCCACCCCCTTTGTTTTGCATTAATAATGAAGACATTGCTTTATCCTTTGTGAACTAATGAAGCTGCCTGAAAAGTGCACAGGGGGATTTGTTTAGTGTAAGGACTTGAATATGAAATGTGAAGTGGACTTGGCAACCCTAGTTTTAATGTTGCATACTTTTAAAATAAGTGTTGTATTTCCAGAACGTACTCGTGTTGTACTTTGTCTCTTCTTTTACTCCTGTTTCCCAAATGGACTCAGTCCCAGAGCCTGGTTCTTATGGAGGTTTCTTTCTTCCCACTGTCGCCAAGCTGTTGCTCATAGGGGCTCATTTGATTATTGGGGTTTTCTTAATTGAGTCATAGGGTGGCTCCTGACTCGGCTCCATACAAACTAAATTAACTAAACTCAAGCTGCTTCTTCTTCTTTCTTTTTTTTGTAGAAAGTCTATCCCAGAGTGCACAGAAATACTTGAGTACCATAAATGTGATTAGCTTCTTCACCGACGTTTGAGTTTTGATTTTTAAATGGATTACAGAAGTTTGCTGATTGTGTCAGTCGATCTAATCAGCAGCTTTGATTGTCTGGAGCAGCGGTCCCCAACCTTTTTTGCGCCACGGACCGGTTTATGCCCGACAATATTTTCACGGACCGGCCTTTAAGGTGTCGCGGGTAAATACAACAAAATAAAACTAGTACCGGTACCGAAAAAAAGATGATTTATTCATAACGCACGTGAAAACCAAGGAAAGCCGAGTAAACGATAAAACCGATCAAAAACCCTGAAAACTATACATTTCACACCTGAGCCTCAACTCTCGCGGCCCGGTACCAAACGACTCACGGACCGGTACCGGTCCAAGGCCCGGGGTTTGGGGACCGCTGGTCTGGAGCCCAGTCGGTTTAAAATGCGCAGATTCTATTGATTGAATCGTGTAAATTGATTAGGTAAAACTCCTTGTATGCTTAAGTTTGTGAGTGCCTGCTTTCAATTGGGGAAAAAAACCCGTCCGACTATCCTGTTGCGCGGTGTGGAAAAGTTTGTTCCTGTGAGGCAACAGAGCAGACCAACCATCAGGAGAGGGTGTGCTTGCGCCTCAGCTGTGTGTCCGGTATAAATACAGTGCGCCCCGGCTTCAGTGTGTCTTCGCAGCAGCTGCAGCTTAGAGTTGAAAGTCAAGTGCATGATGGCAACACAGAAGAAGGTCTGTGTGATTGGCTCTGGTAACTGGTGAGTAAAGGACTTTAGATCACGTTGTGCACCTTAGGAATCCTTTCAGTTTAGAGTTAAGTGGGGTGGAGGTCTGTTGATGGTGCGCATAAATAAGTAAATTCCAATCAACATATCGGTATTTTTATTTTTGGGGGTTTGTAAGATTACACCCACAGTGGGACCTTTTGTGAAGGCGGTCTAAAGTTGGTAAACTTGGAGGCCAGGAGGCAACTTTAGCCTCTGAGAGTGGATAAATGATTCATAATTTCCTGCTGTTTGGAGAGTGGATTCTTTTTTTCTTTGAATATGATGACCTTTGATATCCTGAGAAAATCTTTACTGAAGATTCCCTTTTCATTATTCTGCAACATTAGTGCTGAGTCAGCACTGATGGGGCATTGCTGTCTCTCAGCCAGTGTGGCATTTTAGTGGTGGAAGCAGTATGTAATACTATATTACGATTAAAATTGTTGGCTGCTTTTATAGGTTTGTATCAAAGTTTTTAAAAAATGCAGCAGAATGGACCCCGACTGTTTCTATACATACTTGTTATTACTGATGCATTAACTGGTTACCTATATTTTAAAGGCAAAGCTGTTAGATGGGAAGCATTTCAGCTTTGCCCTAAACCTAAATAATACCTAAATATTAATGTAAAATTAATGTGGTCAAAAAAATACACAACCTCTGAGCTCTAAGGTGCAGTGCAGGAAAGGTGCTGTGTTTTAGTGAAGTACCTAAGTATGGCCCTGACCAGTATCTCATAGTAGCCTAAAAGGTCAACTGTGACATCTGAAATATGATCATTAAAGGGAGTTCTCCTAGCTCTTAACTTCAGTTATGCTGAGCTTATATGTAAAATGAAATTGAATTAGGTCCTTCTAATGTTTTTTTTTGTTTATTTTTTAAAATATATATTTCACCTGGATTTTTTCTAGCCTAGAAGAGCATTTTAAAGCTATTTAAAACACATACATTCACCTTTTATACACTAATAGAGGTCCATCTGCCAGTGAGAGAGGGTTTCTTTATGTCTTTAAGTGTCTGACAATATTAAGTTTGCCACTGAGATTTTACTGTAATTCCTAAAAACTGATCTTTGTGTAGGTGGTTTCAGTGTTTAAGCTCCCAGATATAAGCAACAGTTGACCTAAGAAGATCTGAACATCTTGAAATCAAAGAAGTATCTGCTAAACCAAATAGTCAATAACCTTTTGTTCAACCTTTTCTCCTTCAATCACTCTGGGAGCACAGAAATCTGTTTACATTTGTTTTTTACATTTCACATAAGAAAACTGAGAACAGTTTTTTGCAACTGGTACATTCATCCAGCCAGATTTGTGGCAGCAGAATGATTTCCTGTGTCACCATGTCCACAGGGGCTCTGCCATTGCCAAGATTGTGGGAGCCAATGCAGCCAAGTATGACAAGTTTGACACCACAGTGAACATGTGGGTGTTTGAGGAGACGGTGAACGGTCGCAAGCTCACAGAAATCATCAACATAGACCATGAAAATGTGAAATATCTGCCCGGTCACAAGTTGCCTCCCAATGTGGTGAGTCTGACAGCACTCTTTCTTCCTCTAGGACTGTTTATTGAGTCCAGAAGATGGCATATACGCCGGGTTTTATCTCTTTGCTGATCCCAGGTCTTACTCTGACTTCTCTCTTTCATTAGCTGGCTGTTCCAGACTTGGCTGAGTCTGTGAAAGGAGCTGACATCCTGATCTTCGTGGTCCCTCACCAGTTTATTGTGCGAGTGTGTGACACCATCAAAGATCACATAAAAAAGGATGCGATAGGAATGTCTCTTATCAAGGTAACATCATCCTAAGATTTTTTTTTTTTTCAAAACACAGTGCGTTAAAGCCTGAGAAATATTTTACAAATAAGTGAGGGGATTTTAACATAACTGGTTACCTTAGGGTGTCGATGCCAGTCCAGAAGGTCTGAAGCTGATCTCAGAGGTTATCCGAGGGAAACTGGGCATCACAATGACAGTCCTCATGGGTGCAAACATTGCCAATGAGGTTGCTGATGAGAAGTTCTGTGAAACAACCATTGGTATGGAGTTTATTTCTTTGATAAATAATATTATTAAACGTAATATGGGAACAGATTGAGATTATTTGTGTGTAATTTCAGGGTGCAAGGACAAAGAGCATGGGTTGTTGCTGAAGGAGCTGATGCAGACCACCAACTTCCGCGTGACTGTGGTGGAGGAGTCTGATGTTGTTGAGATCTGTGGCGCACTCAAGGTGTTTCATCCTCACCAAGCTAAATGTTTAAATCTATCTATCTATCTATCTATCTATCTATCTATCTATCTATCTATCTATCTATCTATCTATCTATCTATCTATCTATCTATCTATCTATCTATATGCACTGTGCATATGCATCCAAAGCAGCAGAGCTAAATCTAAATGAATCTGTGTATTTACTGTATAGAAAAGACAGTGTTTGTTAAAAAAGTCTACTTCCATCTATGTCTACACAGTAAAGATTCTTCACATTCATATATATAACTTCATCATCACTGCAGAACATCGTGGCAGTAGGAGCAGGCTTCTGTGATGGCCTGGGATTTGGAGACAACACCAAGGCAGCAGTGATTCGTCTCGGCCTGATGGAGATGATCTCCTTTGCCAAGGTTTTCTGCACTAACTGCCCCGTCTCACCTGCCACCTTCCTGGAGAGCTGTGGCATCGCCGACCTCATCACAACCTGCTATGGTGGACGCAACAGAAAGATTGGAGAGGCATTTGCCAAAACGGGCAAAGTACGAAACAGCTCGTGTCTCTCTCATGCCAGTCTTCCTCTTTTGTTATTAAAATGATAATAATGTGGCGCTCGTTGTCTCTCCTTGTAGACTATCGAGCAGTTGGAGAACGAGCTGCTGAATGGTCAGAAGCTTCAGGGCCCAGCAACAGCAACTGAGGTCCACCAGGTCTTGAAACAGAAAAACATGGTGGAGAAGTAAGTCTCTTTTGTGTTTTATTATTATCAGTATTGTATTTGACCTTTTTGCAATGAGTGATACTTACCTGTTTGGCATATGTTTGAGTTGGATACTCAAGAAGAAAGTGGTGCCATACAAACAAGTACACAGTGAAGTTGCTGGCACCAGCTTTTAGATTAATGAATATAAATGGCTCTTTCCAAAAATAAGCAAATTCACATGTCAGCACCTCTGAAGCTCACTAATGAGCTTGTTTGTTTAAAGTTACTGCTTCATATTTACTCTAGACACGAGAGTGATATCAGTCTTTTCATCTAACTCTGGCAAGAATGTGAATGTGGAACTATTTCCTTAATAATCTCCATTTGCCCTTGCAGGTTTCCTCTTTTCACTGCCGTTTATCAGATCTGCTTCAATGGCCACCCAGTCTCAGAGTTCATCAAGTGCTTGCAAAACCACCCGGAGCACAATTGAGGGACTGGTGACGGGATAGAAGTTTGGACAAACTTTCACACTACAATTACACTATCACCAAGGACATTAAAGGGGGACAGGTAGTCCTGACTCCTCATGTTTTAGTCTCAAACAGAGAAAAGAAAAAGTGGAGCAGACTTGCCTTCCACCTGCCTGAGCCGCATGTGTTGACCTGCTGTTGTTACTGACAGAGGCATGCATTTGGTTTCCATGTCTGTCTTTACCGATTGCCGCACAAATCTTTTAAGTCTTAAAAGTTTTGAGAATTTGAATTGTTCTCCTTTACGACACACAAACCATGACCTGACTGTTATGAAATGTTACATAATACCTTGTGTAAAAGTGCCCTTGTTTTGTGAAGCACTGAAGGGGGAAAAAAAACATAACCTGTCCCACTGTTTCATCATGTCGGCTTCCTAAAATATAACTGCTTACAATACAAAATCTATTTTGAAATAAAATATTGATCTTGTTTTATTTTTGTGCCTATTTATGTTTTCTTTTGAACGTGGTGGTGCATGCCTGCAGGACACACGCATACACTCAGGAAGTGCCCCACTGTAATCTGACCTGAACTCAGTCTGGCTGCCACTCTAAACTCTTCACCTTTACCATTTCCTAGCACGTCTGCCTCAACCTTTCTCCAAGGCCACATCCTGGTTTCAGCCACAGCCCCCATATGTGATAGCTCCATTGTTCCAAATAGATTCCTGAATTTTCTGTAATTTATTCAGTGCAGTCATTAATGCCCTTGTTATTTCCCCCACTTAATTAAGTCGCAAATATCCCTGGAGGTGCAACAAAGCCATATGTCCATCTCCATATGCCAATATATCCCATCAATTTTCAGTCCCTGTTAGTCAGTGGCAGCCTGTTTGCTCTGGCCTTGAAACGAAAATCTGCATACTTCTGTTTTCTAATTAAACACACAGAAGCAACAGTCCTATCCATACAAGCCTTTTGATCACAGAAATATGTTTGGTTTTAAATGTTTTTCAGCTGTGTCGCTCATTTATGTGAGTGGACTGTAAAGTTACATCATTAGGCACTTCTTTAAAACTGGACTCCCTAGCTGAAATCCCTTGCATAGTTATTGAGTCAACTGGCCTGTGAGATATCTAATAATAACTCTCTCCAAAGGAGCAAATGGTCATCTATAATTAGACAGGGCTACAGCCACCTCATACTCTGCAGAACAAGACAATACCATACCATTGTACTGCAGTGGAAATCCCAAAAATGTGTGTCATTTTAAAATTTTGTTTTATTTTAATAAACAGACACGAGGTTTTTACAATGAATTTCTGGCTAAGATGTTGCATAAAGTTGCTTGAGAATTTATAGTTGCAATACACCCACTGACCACTTGGGTGAGCAATCGCATCAATCACAAACTCATCGCTTAATCTGGTGGCTTTTTCTAAGCTATCCGTGAGGCGCTACCAGTTGAGATAACCAAAAACAGGGATTCCTGAGAAGAAGCTGTTAAACCTCACAAGTTGTATGAGCACAACTCTGATATGCAGCTGTGCGTCTTAAAGTCAGGCTCTAGAAATTAAAGTGAAAGGATACGAATGCCATGCGTTCACACACATGTGCCCATCCCTTCAGCGAGGGAGGAGGGACTTGCTTCACTTCCTCAATTCTGCTCGGCAAGCAATATGAGTCAAGTTAGAGATAAAATCCAGGAACCTGCATTTGGAATTAAGTGAGTGGTTTATGCCAGCAAATTTAAAATGTCACTAATGAAAGGAGGGAAAAAAAAATCGTAATTCCTGTCTCTTCTGTCACACCAAGCCTCTGCACATCCTCCGTCACTGAATCCACGAACCTCCTATCTGGCAGCTTAATCTTCAACATATTTTCTCCATTATATTCACTATGTCCAAACGATCTCAGCCTAATCTCTCTAGCATTATCTGCAAAACTTTTTAACCATAGCTGTTCCTCTGATATACTCATTTCTAATTTCCCAACAAAAATGTGAACATTTTCAGCTCTGTTACCTCCCATCTTTTTGTCAGTGTCACCTTCTCCTAACCATAAATCATAGAATGTGTCATTAATGTATTAAGTGTAGTATACTTCACTACCTGTGATCCTTGAAGCTTCACATGTATTCTGTCTTGCTTCTACTAACTTTGATTTTCTTCTCTCCAGAGCATACCTCCACTCTTAACTCTCAAAATTAAAAAGGTCACTAATGAAAAGACAGTCTTAATTCCTGTCTGTCTTTCTATTTAATAAGTGAAAACAGTTAATGTTCAGATGTGAGGATCGCTTCATAGTTTGCTTTTAAAAATATAAAGTTAGCAATCCCCAGCTATACAAGGAAGTACCAAAATTATTATGGCCACAATTCTAACTTAGTCAAATATTAATTAAAAAAAGAAAAGAAAAAAAAGACGAGTGACAAATAATTTAAGAGTGAACGATATTTTTAACGCTTTCTTACGTGAAATGTTATACCGTTATGGAGTCATGAATCTTATTTTGAAAACACCCCACCGGAAGCGTAGCTAGTTTTGCGGTAATTTTATCACTTTTGCGGTAAAGTTGAGTGTGGCAGTCGGCATACAGAAGTAGCCCGGTGGGGGGGGCAGAGCAGGCATCCAACAAGTTTCACACATCTTTTCTTTGAGCCAAGAAATACTTTGCTCCAAACCGCGCGGGCACAGGGACGCGGGAAAATATGGCTGGTCTTTCAGCCTGGTTTTGGAACGAGAGGTTCTGGCTCCCTCACAACGTAACCTGGGCGGATCTGGAGAACCCAGCTCCCGGGGTGGAGTATCCTAAAGCCGGACACTTGTTTACCGCCTTACCGCTAGCTTTGGGAATTTTCGTCGTAAGGATACTCTTTGAAAGGTTCGTATTTACCGCTCATGGCGTTATTTCTTCTTTAAAAGGGGGAGAGGGGGAATCTCCAAAAGTTAATTTTAACGGATGCTGTGCCCATCAGCAGGAAGATGTGTAAGCTAGCAGTGGGAGGACCACTCTCTTTAAATCACGGGTTCCCAACTTTTCTCACGCCAAACAGCCATTTCGTTATAGTCAGTGACTCAGCCTCCAAACTGCTGTCTCAACTGCATTTTTATTTTGTAGTTTCTTGTCCTTTTTCACTTCAAATTTAAGGTTAAACATGATCAAAGAAGGCTAACACGGTGGGAAGTTTACTAATGGTGATTTTGCCGGAACACTCCCTTGTCAAAAATAACATCTCAGGTGAAGCTTGTTTAGTAATCAGAGTGTGCGTTTTTAGTTGTCTTGTGGGGGTAAAGAAGAATATGTAGCTATCGCACTGCTAGTCCGCTACTTCATATCAAACCGGCACATCCTCTCGTCACATAGTATATGATTAGGAGCCATCCGTAAAACGGTTGGGTTGTGCTTTTGTTCATTCTGCATAATTGAAGAAGGGACACACAGTGTTTCGTACCTTTGGATAGTAGCCAGCTGCAGGCCCTGCCACACAACTAAATGTCTTGAAGGCATTTGACTCTGTCACTGCACAACAATGAGTTTTCATTATTTGTTTTTATAGTTGAGATGTTCTTGTCTTGAGATATCTGATCTTCTTCCTCAAGTGCAGGTTTACTGCTTTAATTGTGATTTATTTATTGTTTTTTAAAAGATAGCATGTGGCATTTCCATGGCAGGTGTTGGCTGTTACAGGTGGGACATAAATGTACCGACCCCTTTAGAAGATCTCACAGTTGCTTAATTTCAACCGTTTCTGTGTGATTTAGCCTGTCTGTCTGGAAAATGAGCGATAGAGGGGATGTTGAAGATTAAATTTGAAAAACTCTTTCCAGACCTTGTAAAGAAAATGAATCCGTCACTGGTTTCCCATCTGAGTTGCCGCCACAATGGCTGACAGACCTGAGTGATAACAGGAAAACCACAGAGTCAGTTTTGAGCTGTGCTACGGACTGACCTGATAGGGCGGTTTCACAAATGTCAACTTGTTGTTTGATTGAAAGTTTTGATGAAGGGTTTGTTTAGAAGTCGATGTGTTGGGAAAGGTTTTGTCTGCTTATCAGTTTTTCAAGCTTGACAAACCAGTCGTGGAGGTGTGCGTAGTGCATTGCTTCAGTGAAATGGCATGAAGCTGAGCTCAGATAAAGCCCTAAATTCATGTTTTAGAAACTCATTAGCTAGGATTGTTTAACACTTGTGTTATTTCATTGCTTCATTAAAAAAAAAAAAAAGTCCTGTTTCCCTCAATGTAGAAGATGTAGGATGTCAGCTTGTGGAGAAATATCACAGGTGTGATCTAGTACTTTGATATTTCTGAGGAAGTAATGAACAAAGAAACTGTACAACAGTTATCTGGTCGGTGTGGGATAACATGTTTCTGGCAGCGCTTCTCCTACTTTCACTGTGCAGGGAGAAGAGGATAAAGCTCACAGTGCTTGTACACAGTATATGGAACAGCTGTTTGGCCTCTGTGTTGCATATGTATGTGAACATGTATGACTGCTTGTTTGTCCTTTTTCTGCTCTAATCCTAGAGGTTACTTTCGAGTGCTCCCTTATTTCCCAGGGGGTCACCACAGCAGATGGATCTGCGTGTTTGATTTGGCACAGATTTTTGTGCCAGATGCCCTTCCTGACACAACCCTCCCATTTATCTGGGCTTGGGACCAGTGGCGTACTAGCATGTGACCCCCTGAGGCTGGATTGGTGTCTCCTCCCAGTCAGAAACTGGGCAACTTTCATGTCTGAGGCACATGTGCTAACCTCTATAATTAACCTATTTTATGTAAAAGATTACGGTACTTGTATATAGATGTTTTGTTTAAAAAAAAAAAAAAAAAAAGGTTTATGGAACAAAAAAGTTGTTCAAATATGCTGGAGTTTTAACCTCTTTGGACAACAGAAATTTGCCACAAAGTTTCTTGTTTTTTTTTCCATAGTGTATGTAGGTCTGCTCAATTATGATAAAAGCAATAATCACAATTACTTTGGAAAGACATTAATCGTTCAACATGATTGTTCTGTTATTTTACACAAAAGTAATCTTTTCATCCCAATTATGTTATAATTCGAAGTAAAATTTGTAATTGAATTGCAAAAGTCAAATTAAACACCCCGGCTTAAATATATGCGCAGTTTTTGGTTTTGCACCAATAATGAACCACCTCAAAATATCAGGTGTTCACAGGAAGCGCTGAAAGCAGGCAATTGTTTCTGGATGTGTTTGTCCAGAACCTTGCACTACGTCATGCATCCCTAGTTTCTTTTGGTCAGCTGTTGCACATGCTGCTGCTTTTATTTGCTCAATAAATGAACAGTGCTAGTTCTATTGTGACACAGAACCACACGACAAGCGTTGTATATTAAAGGATAATGCGCAAAATAAAATAAAAAAATCCTTAATCTTAAAAGATTGAACAAAAAACTTTAATTGTATCATTCTGTAAGTTTTATTCAGATGATTGTCTTTAGGTAATTTAAAGGACCTGTATTTCTCAAGAAATTTCCACAAGGTTAAGAGTTCATCCATGTGTTTTTACAGCAGGCCTAAGCCCCGGGAAGATTAAGCAAATCTGTCCTCTGACATCAAAAGCATGACGGTCTGAAATTCCCTCTGAACATCGCCTTTGCAAAAATGAACACCAGCGTCCAGGCTCTGGGGCTGCTTCGCCCTGATATGTGTAGGCAAAAACTTTGAATAGTCAATGTGTATCAATGCTACACAATATTATGCAAGTTCCTGTAACTCAAACCAGTACTGCTACCCCTAGCAGAGAGATTATTTTAAGGGTAAAACTTTCTCTTGAAAAACTTAAACCTTGGTTCTTTGGGGGAAAATGCAGGTAGCGTCACAACAAACAGATGCTGATGTCAAGAACTACACCTCTGCTGGTGCACATGACATATAGAAACACACAGGAAAGAAGGGAATCTTCTTAACAGTACAGCCAGGACAGACGGACGAATATAATTTGAGCTATTTCTGTTAGTATTAGGTAAGTACTATTGCTACTCAGGGGTGAGTTTACACTTTACACTTCGAGGGACATCTCGAAACAAAGTGTTCAACTTTGGCTGGTTAAATTTTGACGTAGTCAAGTGCCTGTAAATAAGGAGCAATCAGATACTGGAGGTGGTGAAGGGGAGCTGCTGAGCTGTTTGATAAGAAGCACATGGCACTGAGCCACCTGTCTCAGGTGCCAAAGCTGCTACTCAGCCCCTCTCTGATGAGAAGTTGTCCTCCGACAGCCTCGTGCAAGGTGATGTTATCAGAGAGCATTTACTGCGTGACTGTCTCATTCATTTATTAATCGGAAGAAAAAAAGCACATCACAGCTTTAGTTCCTACTCTGCTAAAGGAAATAAAGCTTGTAGCATGCACAGCACTGCACTCACACATGGTTCACACACAGGTTCAGTACACTTATGTCACTGTTGGAGAGTGAGCTCAATTTTTCTTTTTTATCATTTCAAGGAGTTACTCAGCCTAATCCAACCAAAAAAACGACACGCCAGTAGGCTTACGTTATGATTGTTATTTCAGCATGCGCTGGATAGCTCAAAATACTAATAAACCCAATCACCTTAGCTGTTGTTGCCATGCAAAAGAGGGAAATAATAGGTGGAAGTCTTAGCAAATTTAGCTCTGTGTAGGTGGATCTTAGAACAAAGCATGGTGTGCCATAGTTAATTTCAGATCTCAGAATTTAAAACTGATCTAACTTAAGCTACAAATTGTGTTTTGTTTTTTCTTTTAACACTTTATAGATTAGCATCAGAAACCCCTCAGGATCTGTGGTAATAAACCTCGTTCTTGTTCCAGCATGTATAAGTCCTACTGTTTTATCAGACAATATTATTTGATAACATCCTCTAACGATTAGATAAGGTATCAAAATCTTACATTTCACCTTCTACTGTTACTGTCTTCAAAGCATATGCCTTTGTCCTCGAAAAGCTAGGTTCACTCATGACGTTATTTGCAGGATTTGTCTTTTGCCTCCAGGCAGTGCCTCACTCTGACTAACCCAGTAACAGCCCCCCCACCCCCGTTCTGGACCAGTTCATTCTTGTTCGATCGTAATCATTGTTTTGCTACTGGAGCTTATTTTCTAGATGTGAGCAGGCAGGCAGTTTTGCGTGTGCAAGCCATTGTAGGCCATGTCATGAGTTGTTAACAGTGTCAAAACTACAACCTGAGATGTATATAGGATAATAATTAGCCAAACCTGGTTTCCTAATCTGCTGCGGTACCTTTGGTCTGTGTCCTCATAAACTCTGTTATTCTATATTCTCTGTTCGTCTCCTTGTTGAGAGTTCAATGTCCTGACTACATAATCTAACCTTGTCTCTTCCCAAAGTCATGCTTCCATGTTAAGTCATTTGTGTTTCAAAACACATGCTGTAAAATCAATTCAAATGAAGGCCACAATTGCGTCAAATACTCTGCTATAATTAGCCTGTGCTTCAGCCTCCGCTCTGGCACTGGAAGGTTTACCAGCGTCAAGGTGGTACGTAGATCAGTGCTCTTCCCTTCACAGCTGTTCAGTACAGAGACCACACCAACCCTGTCTCCTGGTAACAGGCCTTGTGTTGGTTAGGTCGTCAGTTTCTGAGAAGAAACAGGCATGTTTTGACATTTAACATAAATAGGTTAGCTTACACATGTTGCTGCTTTCCTCTCCTACTGCCGTTGTCTGACGACCAGCTCTGCAGGCTCAGACTTGAATGAATATTTGTTAATTCATGCTTTCCTTTATCATAAATTTAAGGACCAGTTGCGCCCAGAACAACCTTGTGGTTGTTGCTTGTGTCTGTGACACGTCAACTCGCGTTTTGAGTGTGCAGCCATTTAATAGAGATTGCAAGAGAGCTAATGTAGGTACTTTACTCTGGCGTCATTTAAGAGCTGCACACTTTGTTGCATTCAGCACCGTGCAACCTCTGAGCTTTTATTTGATCAAAATGCCAAACACTGATCCTTGCATGTTGCCTTTACTTGTAAAGTGTTTTATGCTCACGGTGCACTGTAAAACATGGACTGCCTTGAGTAATGTTTAACAACATCATGCCACATGGAACTCATCTATCAAACTTCTCTGCAGAAGTAGGTGTACTTTGGATTTAGTTTTTTTCTTTTGCACCAGTATGTTACAGTCATCATGCCACTCCAGTTCACTCTCAGTATTATGTTCAGTTTGTGAAGCGAAACTCAAATGACATTTAAAACCACCTATTTTTATTTTTATTGTTATTATAGAGCCACATGTGGCTCTAAAAGATGTCTTTATTTTCTTTGAACTTTATGAAGACGGGTTAAATACACTGTCTACTTTGTATGATGTTGTATAAGTTATATAACCAAGCTACCTTGAAACGGCATACTTGTCATTGCTCTTGTGATTTTTAGCACAAGGAGAACAAAGTACTGAGAGGTAATTGTCTTTCTTACGGGGAAGGAGACAAAAAACAGGGAGGACTAGAAGCTTGAGTGGTTTCATGTTAGACAAAAGACATTGATTTTTAGATTTGTGAGAACTTTTTCTTCTCTCTTTTGCGTTACTTATAAAGCAACACAAAGGCACTCAGGCTATTTTGTGATGAATTGCAGTTTTCCACCACTCTGTACACCACTGGCACAATAGAAGTTTAAACATGTAGAGGATTTTACTGCAATTCAGTCTGGTTTGCTATTGCTAAACTTGGACTTACAAAACCTATTTGTATACCAGAGATTTATGTCTTAATCTTAATGGATCTATATTATCAAACCTAAACCTTCTTGCATACTGGATAGAGTAAAGATAAGACGTGAGTGCATATCGAATTATAAAGCATTATAAATCCTGGATCTTAATTGGTCAAATGGGCAGGAGGTTAGGGTAACCCTAACCCCATATTGATGTATGCATGCATGAAAGTCTGTACACCTCTGCAACATAACGATCAACAGTGATAAACAGCAGCATAAACTCAGTTATTTTTATTTACATAAATAACAAATGATATTGCAAGTGTCTGATTATATTTACCTAGCATGCCACTATCCTGCTCTACATTTTTGTTCTTGGACTCTCTTGAGGTAGCTTTGCATGATTAAAAGTTCAAAATAATCCCTATATATCTTACTCTTGATCTTAGAGCAGTTCCTCAGGTTATCCTGTCTGAAACAAAACATGTTAGCTTTCTTGCCTCCCTTTAAAGCAGTTACTCTAAAACTTTTTCTGGCGACCTCACAAGTTTGTTAATTTAAAAACGTTACATTTTGTTAAATAAAAGCAGGCAAACTCACATTTTCTTTAGGAAAAAAACAGTCATTCAGACCCACCTAAACCACATCTTTAAGCCAGCTGTTTTCTGATTGGCAGCCACCCATAAACGCAACAGTTCTGTGAGATGATCCACTCTCTAAGATGCTCCCCTCTCACTGACATCCTAAAGACCCAGCAGTAGAAGAAAACTTTCTAAGTGACAGCTTTTAGAGTTTTTGGCTTTGCACATATGCTGACCTCTTTATTTGAAATTTTGGCCATGTTTAATATGTCCATCTATTTGAAATATTTGACAGACAATGAGAAAAAGTAATTTTTCATCCCATTTTTAAAATATTTTCTAAAAGAAGGAAATTGGCTTAAATTTGTAAAGTTTACCTGCTTCTGTTATTTGGAGCCCCATTCACTCATAGTTTTATTTTTTATTTATTTATTTATTTTATTAAATTTTTAAAGACAAGAATGTCAATATCATTGATAGGGTAACACAATCATTGCCAAAGTAACAGTGGGAGGACACAGTCGTGTCCAGAACTTCTGGAGCTAATATTAAATACTACTGCATCATGTGCGATTGTTTCCCCAGTGACCATCTCCCCAGAAAATGTGATGCTCTGGAAAATCAGTGCATGTGACTCGTGTTTAAGCTTTTATTCATGTTTCTCATTTGCTCCATGTGCACAGTTTATAGGTTTAGTAATACAAATTCTTCCTGGAAAAAAAAATACCAGAGTCTTGTGAAATAAATCTAGAGTATTAAAGTTATACCAAAACAAATATTTAAACTTTCTTTTATCGCTTACTGACTACATTTTTTCCAAACCTCCTTCAATACTCTAAGTTTACTCGAAGGAAAGTTCAGCAGTTTACCTCAAACCGCAGTATCTTAAAGTTGTGTTTGGGACATGATATTTCAGACTTTGTGACACTGTGATGATTTACAGAATACCACAGGCATGAACTGTATCTTGTGTTTTTGTGCAGCTACCCTAGGGCACCGGCTGTAGTCGTTAACTGTCTCCTTAACAACAGGCCGAATTGACTCACAGCTCTTGTACAATAAATACATGAATATGCTTTTGTACATAGAGATTTGAATCTGAAGCTTCCTTACATAAACTTGTAACATCACTACGTGTAGGCCAGAAGAAGCAGCTTAGAAAATGACTGTGGCAACACACTCACTGCTACATTGTCTTCAGTGAAATGTTTTTTGCTTCCTTTTTTCTGTAGTACAGAAGAAAATCCATGTTCTGTTGTAATTTGTAGCAGTCTAGATTTAAGCTAGTCAGTAATACAGTTTAAACACATAGTTTAAGGCCATTGTTTCTGCTGCACAATCTGGACAAGTATCAGAATTTGACCTTTGCGGCTACTAGACTGTGCAGCTGTTGATTTAAAGTTGCACTAGGTGAGTGTAGCACTGTCCACCTGCCATACCACATACTGTGTGACAAGTCAGAACAATGTAAGTGCAGTAATCACAGCTCTCACTACAGAGAGGAGGAGCAGGATAAGAAAGTAATGCAGGATGTTTCCTGTGGGGAAAGCACCGAATCATGCGCAGTGTGGTTGAGAGATGAATGATTGGTCTACCACATAGACGGTATTTAAAAAAAAAAAAAAAAAAAAAAAAAAAGGGACGTAGCTTCAGGATCTGAAAAATAAAGTGAGGACCACAGGGGTGATGCAGCCCACTGCAAAAAGTCTTCTATTCCTATAGAAGGCTGTGGGGAAAAGGACTTCTCACCTCTGGAAACACTTTTGTGATGAGTTTGTGGTTTCAGTCACTGGCCACCCCTCCACCAAGATGGCAACAGTTAAAACGTTCAGGTTATAAAAGTCCAAACTCATTTACTGTTTACAACTTGAGCCAAGATGATTAAAAAAGAGAGCGTTCAGACATCAAGGTCTCTCTAACAGAAGTGAAACTCAGGGTTTTGTAGCATAACCTGTGGAATGATTATCAATTGCCTACAGGTGCCTTTGTTTCCGGATTGCTGAGGTGCTCACCGCACTCATATCACTCTCTGTCACTCCCCGTTTGCTATCACCGGACCTGTCTTTAGCCCATCTGCACCCACAAAATTCCCACAGTAGAACAGGCCGCTGGGGGCCTGGTTACACTTGCAGGATGAGCATGTCTGCACAAATGATAAAACCTGTAGGTTGATACCAATATACTACCATAGGTAGGTATCACCTTACAGCATGTATCTGTCACGCTCTAATGGATAATCTGCATATTACAGCCTGCACAGAACGGTAATCAGCCAGCATAAAAAAACAAGTGGCCTGTGAAATTGTTTGTGATTACAGGCAGTAATACATTTAAACCTGCTCTCAGCATATGACACTGTGAACTGTTTGCCTTGCCTGTTGAGCCACAGCATGTCTTTAGCATTTAGACAGACATTTGTGGTTTCTTTCCTCGCTAAAAGTGACAGTTGAGTCATAATGCAGAACAGATCTGCAGGCAGGGATCACACAGGCTCAGAATGCCCATCCCAGAGTCTGCGTGGCCTAAATAGAGAATTTGTTTGTAAATTATTTTTGAATATATTCAAACCTACCCTGGACCTGAAGCTGTATGTGGGGAAAACAAGCTGACCCAAATAAATCGATGCCTGACTGCTGTGTATGTTTGCCAAACTTGCTGTCTACAACAAAGACACTCTAGACTGAAACTCTTACATGAAAAGGAAAATGTACAAATTTCACAGATTACATACTGTGTTTCTCCGTATTAAACCACGAAGAAAGATGCTGCCTGACAAAGGATTGAGAGATACTTAAAAATCCTGCCAGAATTGGCCATGTATGTCTCATCTGAAATGGCTTGTGTGCATGCCTTAGCAACAGAAAGTGACTTTCCATCTCTCATCGCTGTCACAGATTTATTGCCGGTCCCTGTGCCCGAAGTCTCCACATTCATCAGGGTGCTGGAAGAAGAGCTCAGCCCAATGCAGTGCTGGAAAAAGTGTTTACATCCATCACAAAGGTTTGCATGACTTATTTCACTCTATTAAACATTTTGGTGCACAAGCATCAGTGCTCTTTGATATTATGCCTGAGTTCATTCATGTTATCTGTCAAATCAAGACGAACACGGGACTTGTGTTAATATTAAAAGTGCCTCGAGACACAAAATCCACTGAATTAAGATTTAACTCAAAGGCTGACATAATACAGTCATGTTTGCCTGGTTTTATGGCATTTCTGTGTGGTGGGGTGTGTTAAAGACTCCAGAAAAATCCTCTTTTCTTGCATGTGATTGCTACTGGTATTCTGCCCAAAGAAACTGCTGACATAAACATCAGCTTTTACTCTGTTTATTCATTTAGTGTTGATTCATTAAAAGCTCTGTTTAGACTGTGCTTATGTTAGAATTTTATTCTTATTCTTACATATTTTTTTTTGTCATCACTAATTGGTTATTTTCACCCAAATAAATGAAAATAAGAAAAGGTCGTAGTTTTGATATAAGTGCTTATGCGAAAAGAAAGAATGTTTGCACTCGAGATTGGAACTTAAAAGGTCTTATAGTAAGCACATACGATTTAGTAGGTACGCTGAGAAGTAACTCTGATCTATATGACTTTTATTTCTTTGTAACCTTATTGCTGTGGCCTTTACACAATAGTCGCAGTTTCTCTTGTAACCTGTTGGAAAAATTAATTGCCCAATCCTGGAATTAAAGAAACGGTTGCTGTTGTAACTATTTCATGCGTAGTTGGAAAACATGTTAAAATGATCAGCTTTTTTTTTCTATACCATATGTTCACAAATTATATGCTATCATGATGTAAATTCCTATAGTGACAATTTTATTGTACACTCAACAAAGCCAATACAATACCTGTCTGTCATCAGATGCAGTTAAGCGGAAATATTTCTCCAGCATTTTTGTTTCCCTTTCTGTAAATAACACCACAGGCAGACAGTGCAGAACTGTCGATGGGTGCAGTTAAACTCCACCTGATCATATAGCAACTTTTCCCTACTAGGTCTTACAACTTCTGACAACTTTTTAAATATCTAATAACTTTATATGATCTCAGTTTGATAAGAAGTCTCAAAATTTTAACCTCAAATTGTTGTTTATTAACAAAGCAATAATACACAGGCTGGATTTCTAAAATAACCAAGCATATTTTATTTCCCTCGGGTTTCCAGTTTATTTATTTTGTCTTTGTTCTCATGACAGAATCCAGACTCTCGCCATCTGGATGGCCTGTCCAAGCAGCTGGACTGGGAGGTGCGAAAGGTCCAGCGTTGGTTCAGACACCGCAGGAACCAAGACAAACCCAGTACACACACTAAGTTCTGCGAGAGCATGTAGGTTAACTCCTATTGTGCTCACCTTTAACCTCTCTGCAGGCTCAAGTAAACTGTGGATTTGTTTTTGTGTTGATGACGTGTGATGGTGTGCGTATGTCCCAGTAGTTTATTTGTTTGTTTGTTTGTTTTTAAAATTTGGTTATTTGATAAGATCTTTTTATTTGCCTGGTCCTTCAAGGTCTTTTTTTTGTTTTGACTTGGATTAAATTAACATTTAGATTCAGGATCAGTTTACGCTGGAGTAGGAGTAGAGACCGTGCACTCTAATTCTCAGCATTATTTTACATTTGTTGTTCTGTGGTTTTTGGTTAAAATGGTCAATTTCTTCTCCTACTTCTAGGTGGAGATTTACATTTTATTTGTGTATATTTACATATGGGTTCCAGTTTCTGTGGCAGGTGAGCGCACCCACAAATGAAGCTTTGATACTGTGACAACAGTTTTGTTACTAATGTTATTTGATATTTGTTAGAAGTCGGTGTATTTAATGGTATTGGCAATGTTTGGTTAAATAATGTGCTTTTGTCTTTACTTATTTTTAGTCCCCTTGGATGTGGGATACACGGCATTGTTGGTACGGTTACCCCTACCAGGTATGTTGTATCTCTAATAATTCCTTAAAGTCCATTAAACAAGCAGTGTTAACCATAACAGTCATTCCCAAATTGAAGCAACCAAATGAAGAATAAACTATTGATTTCTTGGTGATTGGACTGTACTCAGTGTTCTGTGAACAGCTGTACTAAATAAACTGATGCACAGAAAGCCATGTGCAGATAAGTAGCTAATGTTGACTTTTTTTCCCCCCCCTGTCCGACTGTCACTGCAGAAGCATTATCAGTATCTGTTTGTTCTTACTTCACTTCATCTTCGGTACACAATAATGTGTCATAAAAACCAGCCTGACTACTATTTATAGCTCACAGACATTGCTTTCCTGTTGATAGCCCTATATTATGCTGAGATTAAAGCTAATAGTAATTCAGTTCAATTCAGTTTTATTTATACAGCGCCAAATCACAACAGTCGCCTCAAGGCGCTTTATATTGTAAGGTAGACCCTACAATAATACATACAGAGAAAAACAATCATATGACCCCCTATGAGCAAGCACTTTGGCAACAGTGGGAAGGAAAAACTCCCTTTTAACAGGAAGGATGCTATACTATAATCTTCTGTTCTTGTTGGCTGGCCTGATTTTTAAAAAATTCTGAAATATTTTAAATGTACTGAATGAACCTCACAAGTTTTACAGGCACTGATGTGTTGATTGTCATTTAAGAAAAGTGAAGGACATTTGTCATACACTTTTTATCATATCATATGTGCGTCAGGCTTTTATTGAACAACATCAAATACAAGAAATTGAATGCGTGACACTTTTTTTATGCTTCACTTCTCAGGTACTTTTATCACACATGTTTGTAACAGAATTTATCAGTCACCACCAAATTTATTTTAATAAACTAAATCTGCATTGAGATATTGACTTTGAGTCAGATCCCATCAAAAGTGCTTTGATTAAATTGAGTTACCTTTTTCTGAACTTCCAAGTAATGCTCCCCTAACAGACAGCCTTCATGAAGCAGTAAGTAAAACGATTAATAATGAAGCTGAACAAGTTAAAAGAATAAATAAGTGGAATATGCAAGCTCAAAACAAGAAAGATAAGAAATAATTACAAAATACAAAAATTTTGGTTTGCACTATGACTGGCAGGAAGCAGTTCACTGGAAAGCACAGCCTCATGCAATATTGCAACATTATGACATCATTCTGATTCACTAGGCAAAGATCACGTTGTGCACTGCGATGTTTTGCAACACTCCAACAAGTGGTGACAGCGTGTCGGTCTCTAGAAGAGTTTTAAAACCGGCACTTTAAAATAAGTGAAAGTCATTCAAACCTTCCTCCTGCTTTCTCTCTCTCTCTCTTCCCTTAGGCCATGACTCCAGGTCTTTATCACTACTATGTGACAGAACTGGCCTTCTACTGGTCGCTCATGTTCTCCCAGTTTACCGACATTAAAAGGAAGGTGAGGGGAACACTGATCACGTGTTTGCTAGATCAAATCGCAACAGATACTCCACAGCTGCAACTTTCCGTTAAACATTGGTCAATAAGTCTTTTGTTCCTTATTTGGCAGAGGCAGAGAAAATGAGAATGGGTGTGTATGTGATGCGGGGTTTTTCACATCTATGCACATAACATTAAACCTTAATTTTGACTTTGCTTTATTAACCGAAAAACCAAAACAAAAAACTCTTACAGTCACATGTGTTATATTTTTTTGGGAGGGGGAAGGGTGAAGCCGATGCTGCTCAGTCTGGATTCCTTGCATTTTCAGCACCAGGGCGCCCACTGTCATGTGATTGCAGGCTAGAGCAGGCCTAAGTCTGTTAGAAGGCTAGAAGTTCCACAGAAACGCAGCGTATGAGAGGTTGTTTGTTACAGCTGTTGGCGCTTTCCTTTAATGTCTTAATTTTTTTTCTTTCTATGCAACAAATGCCTGGCAAGTGTTTTAATTAAGCAGCTTCCAAATTTCCTAACCTGTTAATTTAATTAACCATATTTGCTTCTACTCAGGTGATTGCTTCACCGCCAGATTTTTTTCATCCTTCGCTCTATTTTTGCTTCGTGTAAGAAAAATATTGTGTGAATATTTACATTAAAGGATTTTCCAAACAGGTAAAAGGGACTTTACAGATTAAAGGTTTTAGGGCCTGTCAGAACAATCTGAGATAACAGTTTAATGTCCCACAGGCAGGAGATGTTAGCACTGTATGCTAATGGTATCTGACACACAAATGCTAACTGAGGTTTAACAGACTATCAGTGCATCTGTCTCTCAACCCCTGCAGTCTGCTGCTAAAGCCCAGACGACCTGACTGTCAGATGCATGTTTTCTGCTTTAGCATTAGTCGCGTGTGTGTGTGTGTCCAAGTCTTGCTGATTGGATGCCACATTTCAGTTTAATTGAGTTTTAACTCTTTACTTGCAGCTGCTCCAGATACTACACTTTACTATATTTACCTTTGGCCTTCTGAGGCCCAGCCTGCAGGAAGTAGTATTAACACTTTGTAGTCAATTGTGCACCTTTGACATTACATTGCAACATTTTTGTGGGTTTTCTTGTGTGTCTTCCACATTTCAAACCCCTCAGTTTTATTGTTCAGTCCCTACAACGACCACCACCACTTCTGTTGTGTTTGTTATTTCATTATCTTTTTGAAATATAATGAGATTTGATGTGATTCACAATTTAAAGTTAAATCAGTGACTGCAAGCTACCTGCTTTCTCAGGAACCAAACAGCCACAAACTGTAACATTTCCACTTCATTTCCACTTCAGTATCACAGTTGGTATTGGGTTTCTTGTTAAAAGCTGTCTTTGGTCTGCACCAAATACATCTGCCGTCACTAATGCCAAACCTGATTACTCAGTTCAGGCGACATTATGCCAGCAGGCCTGGAATTTGCCAGTATGTTGATTGGGAAACTACGGTGGATTTTAATTTTTTTTTTTTTTTTTTTTTTTTTCCTCTCCGGCCTGGAAACTTCTATTTCAGTTTACAGACAAATACTTTGACACCAACCACTGGAAGAGTTACCTGCTGGTTCTATGATTGAAATGAAGTTTATCTTGGAGATTGCTTTTAGCATTAAATGATTTGTCGTTAAGTTGCATTTTTTTCAGGACGGCTGCTTTTGCCTTTTCTGAAAATGGAGTGATTTATGTTCTGTTAATTTACCAGACATCCTGAAGCATTTTAGTTGTCAGCGCAGTGACATTTAGTTGTTTATTTGCTATTATTTTTCATAGGCGATTGCAGCTTAATGTTATGCATGCCCTTCTTTTCCATCACATATAAAATATGACTGAGGTTTTTGGGTTGCTTTTAGTGTTTATTTTGACTTTCTTCTCTCTAGATTTTTGTGTCTGTGGGAGAGGAAAACTTTAATATGGTCATCTCAGCCTGGCTAACCTGCTATGCAAAGAACAAGAAAAATTTTGAGGCAATAATTGTGTAGAACTATTCTAGTACAGTTTAAGGGTAAAAATAGGGCGTTAGAAAGGGGCGTAATAGGTCCACATTCAATGGCTTGACTGTTTTCCCCTTTAGTGTTTACATTTGTTTACTATGTTTCTGATTCATGAGGACATTACATGCGGCATAATCATGTGTTTTGCCTTTGTTGCAAACATTTAAACTTATGGTACTTAGTCTGCTTACAGACATGAAATACAGCTTCAAATACTGACCTAATAAATGTATTGGCTGAAGTTCAAGGGTTACCAGAGGGACTGTAGTTCAGCCAAAGTGTGGCATTACTGCAGGCACAAAATGAATTCAAAGGTAGTTGAGACAGTTCAGTATGGAAGTGGTAGGCACACAGATGCACATCACAGGAGAACAGTCATAGAGCATATACAGTGCTCTGTATAGTGCTCTGACTTTCCTATTTTCTTTACTTATTTTTTAGGACTTCCTGATCATGTTCATCCATCACCTCGCTACAGTCAGCCTGATCAGCTTTTCTTACGTCAACAACATGGCGCGAGTGGGGAGCCTCGTACTGTGCGTCCACGACGCCTCTGACTTCCTGCTAGAGGTCAGTTACTCACGCTGGTGTCAGTAAGCATTTTTTTTTTCTTTGCTGTTTTGCATCCTGTACATGTTAATTCCCTGGAAGCTCTTCAAATCGCCACCTGCTGCTGGTTTGGTTTCACTGTCCTGGCAGAATTTAAAAGTTTTATTGTCATATACACAGTAAAATATATTTTCCTGTACAAAGAAATGATTCCTTTGCTGTCACAGCAGATGCCAAACAGAAAAAATGCACATATAAAATAGATGAATAGAATAAATCATTTAAAAGCAATATAAACAATTACAAGGAACTACACTAAGCAGACTAAAAAAAAATAAAATAAAAATAAAGATATGCAAAATATATACCAAAATACTCTGAGCTGAAATGGCTGTGTACATATTTATGTAATTTATAATGCAAACTGCAATATTTTAGATGAGCTGCGAGCTCCTGTCAATTGAAAGCACATATGACACGCAGCAGGAATTACGATGAAATGGTCGGGACACGTAGAAACTTATTATGGTAAAGGGAGTAAGATACAACTGCCATTGGTAATTGAGCAGCCTTGGTTTTTTCCCAAAGGTTATTTATTTATTTATTTATTTGCCTGTCCCGTTTGGCTCTTTTGCCATCAGAATTATTGTCTAAAGGCGAAGACAGATGCCCAACGGATTTAAGGATATTTATTGCTTACCAGACTTTTTGCTTATCGCCAGTTGGGTCTCTAAACAATGGAGATGAACTGGAACCAACTTCTGTTTTTGGTAACTTCTTCTTATCT
This sequence comes from Haplochromis burtoni, assembly GCF_018398535.1. Taxonomy (NCBI): domain Eukaryota; kingdom Metazoa; phylum Chordata; class Actinopteri; order Cichliformes; family Cichlidae; genus Haplochromis; species Haplochromis burtoni. Next base: position 325,632 of record NW_024582718.1, read on the forward strand.
GTGCTGTGATGCAGAACAAAACGTATTATAATGCTTTATTTGTGCTCTTTGCTTTTGTGTGTGTGTGTTTCAACAGGCGGCCAAAATGACAAACTATGCCAAGTATCAGCGCTTGTGTGACTTCCTCTTCATCGTCTTTAGCGTGGCATTCTTTATCACACGGCTTGTTATATATCCAATATGGTAAGTACACCAGCAGTGTCAGAATGAATAGCTATAGATGGTTATAGATTTTAGCTTTTTTCTTTTCATCTACCTGTTGTGCATTGGGAAGGTTATGTTAAACAGCTCTTAAATTTAAAAAACAAAGAAGAAGAAGAAGAGCATAATCTGTTGTCACCTGATTGGCTGTGACATATCTAACAGCTGTCACTCACACTGGTCAGAAACACGCAGCCTGCACTTAATCTGCAGTGCTTAAATGTATTGCTGCTGACCTAAGAATAAAGAAAAAAATGCCATGTGCTCCTGTTTAAATAAAATTATAATCTGAAACAGGTAGCAGCACTGTTCTAGATCAGATGAATCCTTTTTCAGGATGTCTTAAAGATTCACTGGCTTTACCTCTGGCCCAGAACACTGAGATCAGTGCTGGTGTTTACATTTAGGGACATGTTTGGATGCCTGCTATTCCTCGGCAGAGACCTGGATGTTGCAGCTCAACTTCCAGAAAGAGAGACAGTCCTACAGACAATAGGGAACCTATCACTGGCAAAAGTAACCTGAGCAGCTATATTCAGTGTCTTGGTGTGGATGAGTGATAAAGCTAGTGTTGCCGCTGCAGCTACCTGGGCTGAAATCTATACCTGTGCTGGGGAGGTGGGTCTGTTGACAACCTGTTGTCACTCAAGTGGATGTAAAGGAAGACATGACCTCACAGACCACTCAAGTGACATTACCGTAGATCTGTGTTACTCGCTTGCATCGCTGCCTTTGGCTTGCAGGTCGGGATTCCACTCTGTATGTTAAAGTAAGACTTGTTTAAAGAGTGCTGCTTAAGCTTATTTTCAGGTCTATTTCTGGGACTATAACATAGCCAGTCTTCACACATACGCCTGTTTATCTCCTCCTTCAAACAGGGTCCTGAACTCTACTATGTTTGAGAGCTGGGCCATAGTCGGGCCGTATCCGTCCTGGTGGGTCTTCAACGTTTTACTTCTGGTCCTCCAAGTGCTGCATATCATCTGGTCCTACCTCATAGCCCGTATAGCCATCAAAGCCATCCTGCGAGGCAAGGTGGGTCACAAGGAGAGTTCAGCTGTCAGGAACTGTTTATTTTGACTAAAGAAAATCTCCAATACAAGCTATTATAATGACAAGATTCACTCATTCACATTCATGGACACTTTATTGTGTACAATTTGTTAGTACCACCCTTTGCCTTCAGAACTGTCTTAATTCTTCATGGCACAGATTCAACAAGGTGCTGAAAACATTTCTCAGAGATTTTGGTTCATGATAGCATGTCAATATTCCACAATGTTCCACCCCATCCAAAAGGTGCTCTACTGAATTGAGATCCTGGCGACTGTGAAGGTTGTTTGAGTGCAGTGAATTCAATTTTATATTCAAGAAACTGATTTCAGATTACTTGGGTTTTGGGATGCGGTGCGCTGTCCTGCTGGATCACATGATGCTACACTGTAGTCATAAAGAGATGGACACGGTGAGCAACAATACTCAGGTGGTCTGTTGCTTTAAATGCTCAGTTAGTAATAAGGAGTTCAAAGTGTCATTACACAAGCACCATTGTACCATTGATACAGAGCGGGATGGAATAATGCTTTGGTGGTGTGTTCAGGGATGCTCTTCTGGATACATTGGTTCTAACTAGTGGTTATGTGAGTTTTTGTACTCTGTCTATTCTCTTATGTCCTCTGACATCAACAGTGAAGTTTTGCCCACTCACTGGATATTTTCTCTTTCTGAATATTCACTGCAAACCCTATAGATTGTTATCTGGGTAAATCCAAGTAGATCGTCAGTTGCTGTAACAACACTGGCACGTTCAAAGTCATTTAAATAATCTTTTTTTTTTTTTTTTAATTCTAATGCTCAGTTTGAGCTTCAGCAAGTTGACTTGACCATGTGTACGTGCTGCCATATGATTGGCCGATTAGGTGTTTGCCTTAACAAACAGTTAATGTATGTTTTTATATTGCTCATGCCTTCTGAATGTGTACTTTGCACTATTCCCTGACATTTTCATTTAATTAAAAGCAGGCCGGTCGATAATGAAAATCCTCAAATTGGGCTTTGAATGCAACACGTCAAACCCTTCCTGCACAAGAGGAACACAAAGTGTATTTGTCACCTGGTAGAATGATTTTTGTAATGTGGTATGAACACCTGCTAGTTTCACTTCACTACAGTTGACACACCCTGGGCTGGAAGTTTTGTATTTTTATTACATTTGTGTTTGGTATGTTAGCACACCAAACAGAATGTTTGTCCAAGATGACACCACGGCTATTTTTGGTAACGCCTTTGCTGCCTCTTGTCTTTTTCCCCTCCATCCCTGACTGTGTCTCATTCTCTCTGCAGACGCAGTTTGCTTCCTCTCCCTCTGGAATGAGAGAGGGAGATCCTGTTTTTCTGTCTATCTTTGTCCAATGAGCCCTCCTCCGCTGCTCTCTTGCTTCTCTGCGTCTGCTCTGTCTGCTTGACAACTTCTCTGTGTTTGGCTGTAAGTTTCTGTTCACTCCCTCTGCCGTGATTTCTTTCACAAATCATCCGTCCTATTCGTTTGCATAGAGACTCATAGTAGCTGCAGTAGATTTTGATTAGACAGTCGTTGTACTGAATTTGAAGCCAGCAGTAAGAGGAGAGTAAATGATAAGTAATGTGGTAAAAGTGTTATGAATGTCAGGTATGTCCCACTGTTTCTCATTAGTGAGGACTGTGTCGAAATTGTCCCACAGCACCACCTTGTGGCAAATGTTGTGAGTATAATCCAGTTGTTACACTAACTGCGGTTTCCATTAATATGAAGCATCTTCTCGTAACGCTTTAATTTGTTGTTTATTACTCGCTGTGAGTCAAAGCGTGAGGCCACGTTCCAAGACCCTGTCCCTACGCCCGCTCACACCATTTGCACATTTATGTGAAAAGTTCCTTTAATTATTTCTTCTTTCAAACAATCTGTAAGTGGAAGTGGGTAGTAAAGCCCTCCACCACCATGTTTGCATTGATGCAAGTTCACTAACCTCATTTGTCAAAGGTGCAGCATCTTGTTTTGCTTCCGATATGGTGGAAACGTCAGAGTAATAAACAAGATGAGCTTTTGTGGAAGTGTTGTGCACTTGTTGGCCAACAAGACTTTGGACGTGTTTCTGAAAAAGTGCTTTGAAATACATGCATGTTTATTTTTTCTGTAAATGTTAATAAAAAGGAAGAGCTTTTTAGAAATATTGTAAATATATGAATGTAAGTGAAATAGAAGAGACACTTAGTAGTAATATAAATCATCCGAAATGCTGATTAGAAGTTCCTGTTTCCATCAGAAATGGGCGAAGACAAGTTTTCCGCTGTGTTTATCTCCTACCTGGTGTGAAAATGGCTTGCTTACGTCTGATGGTGATGTTTTAATATCAGACAACGATAACCCAGACAAACACAAAATGCACTTTTGCGAATGATCATTTCATTCAAAAAATAGCTTTCATCCAAACCTACCTGACCCCAAGTGAAAAAGAAATTAAAAATGACAAAGACAAGAAAGCTAAAATTCACCCAAAGCAATGTGAAACTCATTACCAGTTATCACAAATGCTTGATTGGTTTTTCCGCTCTTCTGAGTAAGAACTACATTTATTAGGTTTACGGTGTGATTACTTTTTCACATATTGCCATGATGGCTTGGTTAGCATTATAATTGAAAAACTGCAGTGTCCTTGTTAATAAGATGCTAAAGCCATCACCTTCAGAAATTACACAGAATGGCCTACTTTCAGTCTGCTGCGGTGTTTGTAATTAATTTTTTAACATTAACATCTTACTCTGCGTCTCCTAGGTGGGCAATGATGTCCGCAGCGACATAGAGAGCAGCTCTGAAGATGAGTCAGCCTCGCCAACACAAGGCTTCAAGACCTCCCCTTATCCCTGTAAGGGAGAAAATGGCACTAATGGCCACTGTGCTTCTGCCAAAGCCCGAGCTCAGAACCACAACAGCTGGTGACGCGGAGCCTGAAGCCCCCTGCCGTTCATCCCCTCGCAGTGTCTTAGAGAGCTTTGTTTGTCTTCTGACATTCCTCTGACGCGCAAAGTTCACTCCCACATTCTCTCTCTCTCTCTCTCTCACACACTCACACACACTGACAGTGAGTGCACACAGATTCATGTGTTGGTGAACTGATGATAGACACTGGGTCGTGTGATGAGGCGACACGTAAAAGCTGCAATGAAGTCTGTTGAAGCGAGTGATTTGCATAGCCTTATTTTTACAAATGTTGGGATTTATCCTGTGCTTGAAGATATTCTTTGGATTCAAAGTTCTCTCCCAGTTTTATTGGTCAGATGAACTTGTTTGGTTATTTCTAAGGGTTAATTCACAACAGACAGCACAGGGCACAGGTGTGTCACAGCAGACGTAGCAACATTAATGTAATATTACAGCTGTGGTTTTATCAGCTTTTAAAAGCACGACACCGGCTGTGAGAGACAGTGTGGCTGAACATATCTGCCCTTTGCAGTTCATTGTGAAACAACCCTTTACCGCAATGTTGTGAGAGATTTGTTTTATTGTTTTTGGGTTTTTTTGTTTTGTTTTTTTTACTTCCGAGACCAAAACGTTGATGAAATTGTTGGATATCACTGCCTGTAAAGAATTCCAGATATGAGGATAATAATAAAGGTCTGCAACTCCTACTTTAGTACCTAAAAAATGTGTCTTTCCAAATATATTCTGTTAAGTTTTTCTGCTTGTCTCATCTTATTTGAGTCCTATTTCAATATATTACACAACACTGTGTAGCTGAATGCATTTAATGTCATATAATACAAACAATTACATCTTATTCCTGAAATATTGCAGCTTAGAATGAATTTGACAGAAGCCAGTGATGGAAATATGCTCGTGGTTAATTTTCTGGGAGCTTTATAAACAAATCCTCGTCTTTAAGGGGGCCGTGCCCTTGCTGGAATCACACAAGTGTCCTCTGAAGAATAAACATCACGATTCGCTGCTGGACAAAGACGAGGAGGAATGAGAAATGTCCACATGTGTGCAAAAAGCAGAGCTTTTGTCAGTCTTTGATGACTTCAGGATCCTGGTTCTCTGCTGCCAGCTTCAGCTGCTTCTGCCTCTCCATGTAGCGGTACCCTCGCATTGCACACAGGTAGCCCCCGTACACCGTCAGCAGCATCATCGAGGCAGAAAATGCCCGATAGCCGATGTCTGCGAGCCGCTTTCCTGTTACCATGCTGGGGATCCTGAAGGAAATCAGGAACAAGAGATTAAAATGGGTTCATAAGCTGAAAAGTAACAACACTGCAAACATCACTGGTTCTTAAATCAAGAACTTGAAGTCAGTTATTAAAGAGAATATTTGTTATCTGTTAATTTGATGAATACTCCCAACATTATCACCATCATCCACACCTTTTACTATATGTGTGCATTAAATATAATAAGTACTGAACCCGCATGTTCCTGACAAGTAGTAGACTAAAATGGAAATACTCAACTATTGAGAAGTACTTGATACTTCCCACTGTTGGACTGGACAAGCTGGAACAAGATGACTGAGATTTTATCAAACATTTGCTCCTGCTTATCACACAAACAAGCTCAGCTTTACCAATCACACCAGCAAAAACCTTAATTACAAATTAATCAAGTCTCAGGACCTCCTGGAGGCAGAGAGGCATTAAATCTTTTAGTTTTTATTCCTGTCAAGGCTTTTGTATCTTTAATATCTTATATTGGTAAACATTGGAGTCAACAGGATTTACAAAGTGCTATATAGAAAGTATATATTTTTTTAGTTTCCTGATGACTCTGCATTATAGTGCCTTTTCTCTGTTCAACATTATAATCAATCAAGTCTTTTTTGCCACTTAAAGTATTTTTACAGAAGTGTAAGCTGCCCTTTTGTTTCTACTGAAAAACACATTGTTACAGTTAATTCAACTTTTTACTTTACAAGAAACGCACTACAACATCTAACCTGTGGCAGGATTGTTCTTTCTGCCTCAAAAAGAGAGATATGTTTGATAGATTATAACAAGTAACTTCCAACAGTTTAAATACAGGCTAAATGGTTAAGATTTGTTTACATGTTCCATCTCCGAGTTCCAGATGTTAGATCCGCAGTTAAACACATGCTGCTGATTTAGGAAACACGCCCACGTTAACTGGTGATAGTCACAGTTTAACGTGACCTACTGCCTTCCCAGTAAAAGGTAATTTCATCACAATATTCTGCACAAAATAAGCAAATGTAGCTTGTTTCCTCCGCGCTGAGCTGCTGGAGCTTTTGTTCACAATCAGAGTCACTAATCTGGGTTAAAAACAAAAAACGACAAACTGGATTTCAAAAGAGGAGATGGCTACAGAGCACCTTACAAGTGAACTCGATTATTTAATAAGAATTTGGGGTGTTAGCATTTAAAATAAACAGATTTAATGACACACATTGATTGGATTTGGTAGCCGTGTAACATGCAGAATGTGGTACAGTGGAATATATAAACAAATCTAACCAGTTAACGTAAAAAACATTTAACGTGGAACACCGGAAATCACTTTCTGGCTGGACACCTGGGAGCTGTTTTCATTCCCAGACAGGACAAGTTATCTCCTCCCTGTCATTGAGCTCAAAAAAAGCTGTTGTCCAGCTCTGTGCGTGCGCATTAACAGCCGATACACGACTCGAAAAAGCTCTCGTGGTCAACACTTTTGTCTTTTCTTACCTGGAATTATAAGACTGTGCTATCCTGCGTTATCACTCTCAATGTCAGCACAGCTGCTATGCTACTTTAGCGGACTCGCTTTCGTAAGGTGCGGGTACGGGCACTCAAATGAGACATTTCTCTTGATTTGGCAAAACAGCAGCGCGCCACCTACTTACGGGGAGTGTTTGCGGCAGCACGCAGAGTAAATCTCTGAGTTTTTAGATATTTCCCCTGTAGTACTTAATCAAGACGCTACCGTTTATTTCAGAAGAACATTTTACAGTGAAGGTGCATTGTTGGACAAAAGGCAGGGCTAGTTGCTAAACTGTGAAACAAATCAAATGGCCTGGTAAAATAAATGAATAATAATAGTATTTTAATTATGAAATATTGCTACGTTAGAGAAAGATCATATAAGTAGAATTTTAATGGTCTACAAAACTAAACTGCATGTTTATTTTTTTTCAGTAAGTAAAATGTGATCAACTATTTTATACGGAAGCGTAGAGCTTCCCCGTGGCCATTCATACAAAACCAAAGAAAAAACACATCCTGTTTTTTGTCCAGTCCGCTATAGATCCGACTGAGCTGTATATGTGTCCCTCTGTGTAAAATGAGTTTGACATCCCTGTTGTAGACGCAGAGACAGTATCAGAGGCTACCGTTACCATGGCGTCAGGCTGAACGTCAGCTTGTTGCCACCTTGGCTCGCCCCTGCCTCCTAGAACCCAGAGCCCTTCAGTAAGTAAGTTCCATTAAGCGACTGTGCTAGACTTCAACTCTGGAAACTGTTCAACACTATTCACGTAAAAACAAAACAGCGTCATTATCGATCATATGCTAGCTATATATAGCCATTTTGGTACTTTTTTTTTTATAAATGATCTTACTTACAAGGAGTTTAGTTTGATATTATTTAACTTTAAATAATTAACTAAATAAAGTTAACAGTTCGGTCAGCACTGTTTTCTACCCGGAGTCATTTAGGGGACGCACATATTACAATGGCAACCTGTTCGAAGAACAGCAAGGCTGATGCTTACGATGAAATAAACGATCCTGGCGCCGCTCCTTACGGTAACTTCATAAATTATTACAGCTTCAACCCTCCGGAGAACCGCCTGAGTCTGATTCCACCGGCTCTGCTCAGGGATTTAGGATACAGTGATGAGACCACGCTGATCGTGGACGTGGGCTGTAACTCAGGGGTAAGTCCACCTCTGTTGTTTTTTCCATGCATACATACTAATGATTTAGGCCATATCCCTAAGTGGCCCCCTTTAAATAGGCAGGACTTTTTGATATGTTCTCGATTATGCATAAATGCTCATATTTGCGTTTAGACTCATTTTTATAATCCAGACTAATAATTAAATGTAAATTTCTGTCCTCATACCACATTTGTTTTAGTTGAATGACTTATCAGAGGTTTGGATATAAGGGATCACACCCATTACGTAAGTTCTGGTGACGTTATATCTTTAAAAACCTTCCTCAGAGACACTTTAAAATAGATTTAGAGGCTGATCTTTAAGGATCACTTTAAATTGTCAGCTCTATAACAGCTGTCCTCTTTTTTTCCTTTCACCTACTGAACGGCAGGAACTGAGCATAGCTTTCTACAAACATCTGGTGCCTGAGGAACAGCCTGATAGGAGGAAAGTTCACCTCCTGGGCTTCGACTTGGATGAAACTCTAGTTCAGCGAGCGGAGGAGATAAACCCTCTGCCAAGTAGAATCACCTTCATCCCTCTCGACATCACCAAAGACACCAACCAGCTGCAGGACTACCTCAGCCTGCACGGCTGCTCTCACTTCCACTTGTGTCTGTGTCTAGCTGTGACCATGTGGGTCCATTTAAACCACGGAGACTTGGGCCTGCTGCAGCTGCTCTCTCGCCTGTCCTCCATGAGCCAGCACCTTCTGCTGGAGGCCCAGCCCTGGAAGTGTTATCGCTCTGCAGCCCGGCGGCTGAGGAAACTGGGACGCTCGGACTTTGACCACTTTAAGACCCTGAAGATCCGAGGGGATGTGGCAGATCATGCCAGGGAACACCTAGAAAGACACTGTGGCATGGAGCTAATCCAGAGCTTTGGCAGCACTGCATGGGACCGTAAGCTGCTGCTTTTCAGAAAGACGTGAGGGGCTCTGTCAGGAGTTCCCATCAGCAGGAAGGACAGCAGAAACCACAAAGACAGATTGATATTAATCAGCAATTAGTTTGTTTCTTTTAAAGAAAATTGCTGCTTCAAATCTAAAGATTTTAAAGAAGTGATAATAAATAGACTTTGTGCTCTTAAGAGTGCAAGCAAGTGTATATGTACCTGTGTGTGTGTTGGGGTGGGGGGATAATAAGTGGTAGAAATTTGTGGCAATTTACACATTACAGCTTTAATGACATCATCAGTCCAAAACACTTCTAGCTACAGCATCCTGAAATCAAGCCTGTACTATCAAATGCGCTTTTTTGTACACATTTAATATTCAGCCCAGTCTTATTTCTTCATGCCAGATGGATCATTGTGCTGGAGTCATATCCTCCCGCACGATTTTACCACCACCCTTAACGATGGCTCTATGATTTCTTCCAAATTCTGACCCTTTCTTCTAAATGTTGCAGCAGAAATCAAGACTCAGACCAGGCAATGTTTTTCTAATGTTTTGTTAGTCTGTATAAATTGTAATTTTCTGTTCTTAGCTGACAGAGGTGGCAGCCAATGTAGTCTTGTGCTGAAGTAGTCAAGGTTCGACACATTGTGCGTTCAGAGTTGCTCTTCTGCAGACCTTGGTTATTTAAGTTACTGTTGCCTATTAGCTGGAAGCATATTATCCATTCTCCTCTAGCATTAGCCTAGAGAACAGTTTACTGGATATTTTCTGACCAGTCTCTGTAAACCTTAGAGATAACTTAGAGAAAAATCCCAGTACATGAGCAGTTTCTGAAATACTATGAAAGACCATCCTGTCTGGCACTAACAACTAAGCCTCACTCAGTCACGTAAATCACCTTTCTTCTCCATTCTGATGCTCAATTTGAACTTCAACAGATCATCTTCATGTCTACATGACACAGTTACAATGTGACTGACCAAATTTATATTTGCGTGAAGAACCTGTGGATCTAAAAAAAAGTAGCCACTGAGTGTATAAGAACATCAGCTGATACTAATTGTCAGATTTTCCTTTTACTCCATATAAATCAGTATAGGCTGAGATCTAAACATCTAATATCGGATTGCTCAGTTGTTTACGTGGTTCAAACCTTTGTTGTTCATTTCCAGGAAATGTTTTAGCCATTAACTAACATTTAAATGTTGGACAACAGATTAACCTTGTATGACTGAACCACAGCAGACAATAACGGCAAAACAAAGCAACCAACACAGCATTGTAATTTTCATCATTTTAATTACGGAATACTAAAAATAACATTACATAAAATGTCTTTTTAAAAGAAACCATTGAATATTACAAAGGTTGTAAATTTTGTAAAGTTAGGATATAAAATCTTTGAACAGTGGTGCATAATTGAAAAAGAAAAATAATTCTCATAAAATGTATATATTAACTGTTCTACATTTAAAAAAAAAAAAAAAAATGAGATGGGACACAAATTGCAGACAGATGAGTGGACACCGCCATTACTGCAGTGAGCTCTCCTTTCAAAGGAAGGAGGACTTGAGATGCAAAGCTCACACACCACAATTGATTTAAGTTTTCAACTTATTTCTAAGCTAAAAAAAAAAAAAAAAAAAAAAAAAAAAAAAAAAACCAACAACAGAAAAAGAAAAGGGGGGGGGGGTTACCATATACAAGAGAGGAAGAACAGACAAGCTCGAGAGACTACACAAAGTGACTTGGTGACTGCTCCCAATATTTATAACACATCTCAAAACGGGTCAAAACCCGACTACACTGGCCTTGGTTCCATAATGTTTTTTCCACAGGTTCAAAGCTGTCCAAAATTGTGAAAAATCTCATACTTGAAATAATTCCACCGAGACAGGGAAACAACGATCAGGCATCTTTTTAGCCTACTAACACTGCCGTTCCTATTTCCTAATTTACAACCGGTCAGTCGGATCCACTGAACACCACCGTGGTCACAACTCAATATCAGGAGGTCGACCTTAAGTGAAATGGACCTTTAAACACGCGCGCACACAATCACACACGCACACATGCACACAAACACAAAGTTTGAGGGGGGAAAAAAAACATGCCAAAAAAAAAAACATCCATCAATGTGCTTGCTTTCTTCCTCTTCTCTCTGAGTTTTGCATCACCCTGTGTCATTTCATGAGCCCTTGTTATTAATGTCTGAGTTAACACCACAGGGGAAAAAAATAAAATAAATCACCAACTGAGGACATTCAGAGCCTGTTTGAACCACAGATGCTCCTCACACTGGCCAGTCATGTCCAAGCAGAGGTATTTCATCAGCCTCCTGCTCTTTGGGAGACAGTTTGTGTCACATTTTTGGTTAACAGACACGGAGCAGGGAAGCAATCAAAAGTTCATTAGGTCATTGTTATTTTATAAAAGATATGAATTTAATTGAGTTACGCTGAGTGGCAGAATCGCATTCTGTGCAGCAGTAGTGGTTTTAGTGGCCCATGAAGACCAGGTGAAAGAGAGGGGGAGAAACATGAGAAGCTAGAAGAGAACAGACAATAACTCAGAGGACATCTTAGAAGACAAAAGGATGTCTGAGAGAACAGGCATTTAAGATGAACTGAGGCGCGAGACACCAGCAGAGCTACTTGGTTTGGCTGGTCCGCTGCTCAGACTGCTGGAGATTTTTTTGTTTTGTTTTTTGTTTTCTTTCCATGAGGGATCCAGGAGCTTCTGCTTAATGTGTAAGCTAATAATGCTGTTGAGATTCAGATGAGTCCCCCTGAGTTAGTGCACACATCAGAGTCAGGCAGGCCTCGCCCGCTTGTTCGTTAAGAAATTCACAAGAAAAAAAAAAAAAAAAAAAAAGACACAAGAACAAAACCTCAATTTCATAGTCAAGCTTAGAATTAGCTTTGGAGACAGAGAGCCTGTCGTAGTTTTACAAGTCTGTGTTTGGGGACTGAGTCGATGTTAGTGTGGAGGAGACAGAGGGAAGGTTCAGGTGTAAAATACGGCAGCTTGACGCAAAGCAGTCCAGCTGACGTCTGAGTCCTGCTCATCTTATGAAAATTCACAAGTTTGCTCTCTTTTTTTTTTTTTTTTTTCTTTATTCTTCTCCTCATTGTTGTTGCTGTGAAGGTAATGTGCGCTTTGTATTGCCCAACCAGAGACAGAGCTGTGGTGTCTGAGCATGCTCATACTTTTAACGTAGCAACCTGAACATCTGCCATCGTTTCTCAAGTGGTCGTTGGTGTGAATCTGCCCAGCAGGCGAGCGGCTGGGGAATCTGGTCAGGTGCTGGTGTTGCAGTTTACAACTGACTGGGTGTCAGTCAAACAAACAGGTAGGTAAGACAGGCAGGTGGGCTGTAACAGGGCTTGGAGGGGGAGAGCCGAGGCTAGATCAGGGGGGCTGTGTCTATCAAGCCTTTGTTTGGGTCCAGACTGGCAAAGAAGCGGACGTCCCGGTCCTTGTCGGACTGCAGAGCCATCACGGTCTCTTCCAGCTCGTCAGCGCAAGCACAGCCCGGATCCTTGAAGTACGCTGGACACAAAACCCAGTTAGTGGGAAGAATCAAAAGTTATGAGCAAATGACCAGAGCTTGTGCTGAAGGGAGAGTAACTTTGACTTTAAGAAACAAAGCAACTGCAACTTCAGTGTCACAACACCGACTCACCTAAATCTCAGAGCTCAATATAGTTACCAACATAAAAACATATTTAATACACTCAAAGGGAGAAGTATGTTATGACCAAAAGCTTATGATGATAACAGAGGGGGGGGAAAAAAAAATGACACCCCTGATTCTGCCCAAAGCTCAAAAATCTACAAGTGTACCAACATCTCACGCCATGCTGTTGGTTAACTTTGTAAAACCGAATGCTGACAGCTTTACAATTATGCCCTGTACTTTTTCTTGATGAAGTATGAAAACCTTTAGATGGTCAGTTTTTTTTTTTTTATGGATTACCTTTCTCCATCACGCTCTGTCGTAGAGCCTTGGCTACCAGGACGCGGACGTTTGCCACGGGGTCTGATGAGAGGCTGAGCAGGCTGGGCAGTAGATGCTGACTGAACTGCTCCATGGGCATGCAATCCTCCTCCACTACGGCCTATGGGAAATATTTGGCAAGAGCAAACCAAATGCAGGAAGTAGTGAGTCAAAATGCACTCAGTGAGGGTGATGCAGCAACATAACGAAAGCATCTGACCACACAGAAAAGCTGACAAACAGGTTCATGTCACTGCACATCTCTTATGCGACGTGAACATGACATGAAACAACCACTGCTATTGCATGTATCGTCTGTCCATTTAAAACAATCACACACCAGGAGAAAGCTCACATTTCATCATAACAATTTAAAAACCAGATTGTGAATTGTAATGTAGTATTACATTAAACATTAACATGATTAACAATTCATAATGAGGTTTATATACGTGTGACATGTACATGCTTATGTTTTTTTTTTGTTGTTTTTCATTTGTTTACATTAAGAGACACGTTTAAGACAAATTTTCACTGCATTCAAATGGACAAAGGTTTTTATTGAAAGTAAATTAAACATTATCCAGGAACAATAACTGTTTTTTTTCCCCCAACTTGGTCAGAACAAGCCTTTTGGGGATTGAGAGGGGGGGGTAACTGTGATTGGTCTGCAATTTTCCTGTTATTTCCTGTTCATCTGATAAACTAAATGCCTGCTCTGCTTCAGTAATTTTAACTCCAATTAACAAAAGTAGTTTTAAGGGAATAATTCTATTACATAGTTTGTGATTTTTCACAAACCTCCTTGGGGATGCCCCTCCCCCAAAAAACTTTTATAAATGGCACTTCAGCTTTGTCCTAACAGGAAGTGACAAGCCGACAAGTGAATGACATTCCATGACATCCAGTGACTATGGGTCACGTAACCACAGGCGGCAGGAAATGGGTGGGACCAGAGATAAACAATTTCCAGGTGAGTGACTGAAGAGGTCACCAGTGAGCACACAGGATATCATTGATTGCCATCTGACCAGGACTAAATCTAATAGAAGGTTATCTAGGCAACCGGAGCCTGGAATATCCTTAAGTGACTGGCTGTCAGCTTCAACACTTCGTGTATACGCAGCTTGAAGGCTGTTTTACCTCAAAGCTCCAAATGGCATCTGGTTTGTCACTTTATTTATTTTATTCCATTTCCCAGCAGCAGCAGCAGCAGCATGGACAGTCACTGATGCAGTTACAGACATTTAAAGCCGAGAGAACTGGGACACTTGAGATGAGCATTACCCACCTGGCAGATAAAGGCAAAGGCCTGCCTCCCCACCCACTTGGGACAGTGGCAGAATCTAACAGTGAGCTCGTTGATGAAGTTCAGGCCAAGGTCATCAGCCCCGCAAGCATAAAGCTTCTGCAGGATCTCCACCACCTGAGAACACAAGAGTTGACGAGTGAGTCGCTGAGAAAAAAATACGTACATTTTTTTTCCCTCTGCAGTTCATCTAAAAGGAAAAGCCAATCTATATTTAGCACGATTATGAATTTGTCTCTGTTACACAAACAAGAACTTGGCGGTACAGGTTTCCCCTCAGTTAATCTGTCGACTGTACTGTGTCCTTGGAGATGAGCCAAGATGATCAAACACAGCCATCAGGACGTTACTTCATCGGTCACAGGCCACGCATGAACACTTCCATTTGAGTGATTCATTTCCTCTAAAGTTTCCAGAGTTTCTGCTGACCTCGCTATGTGTTACAAGCTGCCAAAGCTGCCCCCCACCAATCATCATTAAAATCATCCAGGGTGGAAGGTTTTTAAATACAAAAACAAAAAAAGTAAGCTTACCAGTTTGTAAGAGATCCACCTGACCTCGGAGACTTTATCAGAGCAGAGTGTGAGCGCTATCTCTCTGAGGTAATCATAAACGTCATAGTGGCTGTACAGCTCTATGATCAGGATCAGCTGTCTGCAGAGGGGAAAGGAGCAGAGTGCTTCACTCAAATACACGGTACATGCTAGTACAATCAACCAAAAAGTGAATCACAATTTAAGAGCAATGAAGTTAAATCAAACAGCAAGAGCAGAATTAAACGGTAAAACAATGTGAGCCTATCTGAACGAGTGTTAGCTTAAAGTTAAATGTGTTTCCAGCTTTTCATCCTGACAGTAGGAAGAAAAGACGACATACTCTGCCAGCTCGTATCTAAATCTCCAGTTGCGACTGTTGTCCGTCACCATGAACTCCTGCAGCTGGTACAGATATTCTCTCCTCTTGTCTGCGTGCAGCAGCTACAACAACAACAAGATGAACACAGAGCAGATCAATTAGAGAGCTAGCCTATCAATATGGCTCAGTTTTTACTGGAAACGACAAAATTCTGCCACCGAGTGTGCTAAAAATCAAAGAGCTGTAAAAACCAAGCATTTCAGAAGTGTGAATGTCAACACAGCCGAACCAAAGTTATATCTTACTTGATCCAGAAGTAAGTGAACCTGTAATCTTACCTTCAGGAAGTCATAAAGGTGTTTGAGCACGCCAATGCGTACCTCATCCAAGTCTTTGAGGAAACCGTTGAAGATGGGTACCAGATCAGCTGCTGTCAGCTGGTCCCCCAGGATAACCGCCAACTCGTGTATGGAAAAAGCCAGTGTACGTCGCACCTTCCACTGAGAGCGAGGGAGGAGAGAAAAGGCCATAAAAGGATTATAACACCATCCATGAACAAGGAAGCGGCTTATAAAACATCCTTTTAGCTTCTTTTTCCACATCAAAAAACACAATCAAATTACTAAGAAAAACTTAAACCACTGAAAAGCATCAACCTTACATTAATGCTTATAGAGACATTCAGTGCTGTGAGGAAATAAAGGGTAACAGTGTGAGTGCTGTCACAATCACTGCTCTTTGAAGTACACCAACACTGTTGCGTTAAGGTCTCATTTAAATGTCATTCAGAAACTGACACTCATGAGAGGAACATGTTGAAATCTTAAGCCACCAGACCAACACTGTGGTCGGGGGGAAAAAAAACAAAAAAACCCCACACGTGACACATCCAGAATTTACTTTAGTAGTCTTGAAATGCTTAAGAGTCATCCATCAAAATAAAGTTTAGTCATTGTTTGTGTTCTTGCCTTCTCTTCCTTATAAGAAGCATATAAAAATTCAACACTGCAAGGAGTCTGCTTCCAGTTAGCTGACCACTGACACGGCACAGTAGCTCTCAACGTTTGGCAGAAATCCCAGAGCTCCAAAATCCAAACAACATATTCTTTGTCAGTTAGTGACAGCTTAGTGTGGCAGCTTAGATTTCTCATGCAGTGTTGTTTGTCCTATTAGAGTCAAACAGCAAATCTAATCCCAAAATACCCCTGTGCTTCCTTTCATGTTTGCATTACTACCTGCACATCAGTAGCGAGCGTTTCATATGTATCTTTGAGGCAGTGCCAGTTCTGGCGACCCAGAGTAAGCGCCACCCCCGGCAGGCTGAAGGCACAGTGTTTGGCGATCTCCGTGTCCACCGTCTGGGCGCGGGCCGGGTCCGTCATAGAGAGGTACTGATCCAGCAGCTGCTGCGGGATCACGTTCTGGAAACGAAGATTAATGCGTTTGCACTCAGAGCAGAAGGCAAGCATAGCGACTAATCCATGTCAGTGCTAATCAATACCAACTCTTAGATGGCGATCAATATTTATAGGTTGGAAAATATCATTGCTGACTCACCTGGACCTTAGGCTTATCCTCAGATAATGGACTGTGAGGGGAGTCATCCTTTCCCTCCTCTTCCATACTCTCAATTAGTTCAGACTCCTGAGGAAATGACAAATTCACACAGATACTGTTAATGATCGCAGACGTGCACCAAGTACTGGAGAAAAGTCCAAATCAGTTGTAACTGTTTGTAAAAACAGTTACAATGTAGCTCTGGAGCCTTTGATATCAGACGCAACCATGCTGGAGTTGAGACACTTGATTACGTAAAGTAAAAACAGTTTCTAGTTTAAACTAGAGATGGCACGATACCACTTTTTTATGTCCGATACCGATACCGATATCATAAATTTGGATATCTGCCGATACCGATATGAATCCGATATAGTGTTTTTAATCAACAAAACTGTTTTTTAAATATCTTGCTGCATTTTGTATAAGTTCATACTCAAGTTTAAAACAACAACTACACTAAAGCTATTCTGTTATACCTGTATGCAAAAAAATATTTCATAGTTCAGCAATACTGATCAATCTAATAAACTTAAACCTACACCATCCTCCCTATTCTGGTATTTTAAAGAGTACTTAGCATAAATATTAAGCAACCTAACTAATAGGGTTCCAACTCCCAGCAACAACAAAAATAAATAAATAAAAAATAGGGAACCACCCCTCACCGCCACCTCATGATGCTTAATCGACGTAATCAACCTTAATTTGATGCAGTGTGAAAAAAAATGCACAGAAATCAATTATTTTTCAAGAAATATTAAATAGATTCAACATCTTTCTTCAACAAAATTGCAGACTGCACAGATGGTACCTTCCCAAAGGAAAAAGTACTATAGCTTACTAGGGTATATATAGACTTAATAGTTACTATATACAGTAATGGACTTCTATTCATTTTACATCAAATTAAAACTTTGGGTGTCAGATAATTATTTATTAAAAGCTAGACATTTTAAATGAGAATAAGAAAGAAAAGTATGTCTTTGTGCCCCCTTTTCCCTGTTAATGCCCTATCGGCCCCCCTGGCTAAACTTTGCTAGATCCGCCCCTGCACAGTTACCAGCCGTCAGCTACGTAGAAAAAGATCCTCGAGTAGAAAGTAATATTAAATAATTCTAACAACAGCTGATCAAGCTTAAACGTGCTGCTGTTGTTCAGCCGCTGGTTTCCTCTTTCTGGTGCAAAGTGGGCCAAAAAGCAAACAAGAGAGACGATGGACAGAAAGCCGATCAGCTGATCATTAAGCAGTTTCATGATTGAAGTAGCAGCGAGAAGAGGCAGTCGCTTGTTAAGCTTAACGCAGGAATGCTTTACAAACATTCAGAGATGGACTTACACACTTGCTTTACTTCTCTCGGGGATAACTTTGTCGGGTGAATGCCGTTGCAGCGAAGCTCCACATGCTATCCAGACCACCGACAGGTCCCGCATGCCACAGCCGCTCTATCACGTGATGCATACTGCTCCGACGTGCTAACGTTCTGAGGTGAGTTACGGCGTGTTGCAAGTTTTGTGAGGTGCTTTCGTGATATTTAATGGATCGGATTACATTTTTTATTTTTCTCCGATATCCGATCCAGTAATTTAGGTCAGTATCGGACCGATACGTAATATCGGATCGGTCCATCTCTAGTTTAAACTGAGCCTTTCACAATGTTAATGTATTAAAGGCTTTCTAATTGCCCAGTGCAATCTCTTCCCCTGAGCTGCAAACCTATGACAATGCAAATAACTTGAGCGGTCAGATCCAGCAGACCTCCTAGAGCAACACTGATCATAATAGCAACAACACTGGCACAGCAATATAAAATTATGCAGTGCCTTTTTGCTTTGAGCTACAGCAACCTTAACCTGACTTGCAGCTCCTTAATAAAAATGTGACTCCAAGCTGGGGTTAAGCAGCACAAGAAGCTGGCTGTTCAGTTTGTGTGCTTTCCTAAAAGCGTCACATCTTTACATCCTTCTATTTTTTTTTTCCCCTTCTCTTTCCTCCCATCCAGCCCCCGGCTAGTCGTGGCAGACAACCAACCCTTCCTGAGCCTGGCTCTGCTGGAGGCTTTTTCCTCCTTGCTGCCACCAGACAGCGAGGAGGAAAAAAGCCTCCAGCAACCAAAAGCTTGCTCACAAGGGAATGAATCACTGAGTGTTAGGTTTCTTTCTATAATTTTTATGGAATTATAAGATAAATGTAAAGTAAAGGGAAAAAATGCTGACTTGATTTGGCATTTCATTTCTTTATCAAATCCTGCAGAACAAACATTAACTTCACGAATGAAAACACACAGAAATGCATGTTCTGATCATCAGTGATGCCACAAGACAGAACAGACGTTCTAGCTCACACCTAGTTTTAGTTTAGCTGCAATAATACAGTATGCATTACAGCAGTGTGAAAATACTGTCAACTACTTGCATCAAGAAAAATCCAGTCACATTAGTTGACAGTCACTGGCTCGTACCAGAACGGGGGAGTTGGGAGGAGACTGCTCCTGGTTTTCCAGTGGCTCCGTCTGCGTTTCCTCGTCTCCTTGCTCCTGGATGGGGCACGACTCTGAGGATGTGGGAGTTTTTGACATTTGCTCTTCATCTGTGGATTGCACCTCTATCTCTGACTGAACCTCCAAACTTTCACTCTCTGCAGAAGGGCTGTCTGCACCGTTTTCAGTCTGAAGCTCTGGCTGAAGCTCTGGCTGGGGTTCAGTCGGGCTGTCGTCTGTCGGACTGTCGAGCTGGGCTGCCTTTAGAGCTGCCGACAACACTTGAACTTGAGCTGGAGGCGAATTACATGCAAAGCTGAATCTACATGCCAGTTCAGTACAAAAAGACAAAAGATATTCTACCTGCGTATCCTTACCTTGTACATCGGGGTCATCCATGTGTGGCTGCAAACAGTCCAAAACCTTCTGGATCTGGTCACTGGTAGCTTGTTTGCCATGGTTAGACTTGGAATCATTACAATTCTCTGTAGGTTCCTCTTCTTCTCTCTTTTCCTCCTTCACCTCTTCCATTTTTTGACAACTTAGCATCTCCAGTTCCCCGCTGATGTCAGGTAAAGGAGACCTCCAATAGTGAAAAGAATTAAAGTTCTCGTCTGTCTGTTCCGCCTCTTTCGTGTTCTTAGCGTTGTTTGTAGCTGTCGGGCTATCACTGCTGTTTGTGTGGGTGAAACCGCCATGCATCTCTTCAGGGACTAAGGTGTGGCTGTTATCAAAGTTGTGCAATTCCTCGCTGTCAGCTGTTGACACATGTTCTGGTGACGGCGTGGCGCGCCCGTCCTGGTTTGGAGGCGTGTGGGTGATGGTTCTTTCTGTGTGGCAGCTGCTAATGTCAGAGCAGTTCAGGGAGTTTAGGGAACAGCCGCTGAAATGAGGAAGAGAAAAAGAAATTGTAGATAACTTTGAGTAGATGCATCCATTCAAAGCCAGCAGTTAAATGTTTCCAATTGCCTTTTACCTCCGACAGATTTTTTTTTTAAGTTGTAAACAGAAGCACACTTAAAAGCTTAATGGAAGACTGAGGATTCATGAAGAAGAAGAAAAAAAAATTAAAAATAAAATCTGTTCCATTTATTTGACATTTTTTCCCCTCCACATAAAAACTGATAAAAAAATGAAAACAAAACTGAACCATTCAGGTCACACCCAGTGAATTCAAACCATGATTCACTTAACTGATGATGCAACAGTCAGAAGCGTCTGTGCCAAGACCAAACTCAAACCTCCTGCATGTTGATATAATCACAGCCTGAACTACATTTCACAGCTTACTTAATGGCCTAAACATCCAGACCTAAGAAGACACGACTCGAGACATACGCATTTCGTCTTAAACTATGTGGACATGACAAAAGAAGGACATTTCTGAGTCGCTTAATGCTTCTTGTTATAGCAGTGATAAACAGGTGATCTTACCTGTCAGATGTACATCTGGGGACCTCTAGTAGTGCACCATCCTCTCTGAAGTGAAGGCCTGTGGTGGATGGGTTAGCAAAGGTGGAGATGAAGCGCCCCAGAGACTGGAAAGCCGCCTGTCGTACCTGAAAGTGGAGTATATAGAAATTTGTCTTGCTCACTGTGCCAATCATTCAAATTTTATCAGTCTTAGAAACGATGAGGTAAGAAATACCCTCAAAAGATAGTACACAAACTGCAAGCTCAGAAACAAAAAGACACACACACACACACACACACACACACACACACACACACACACACACACACAGCTTGTGGATCTGGTTAGATGATGATCCTGTGCTGCTACACAGAAGAAAATGTGTATTCTGCTCTTAATTTTAGACACATCAAAAGGACAACACTCTGATTTCAAGTCCCAGTTTGAAAGTCTGACAAGTTGCAAGCATACCGCATCGAAAACAGGGAAGATGGATGTAAGATAGCTCCAAGCAACAACTGCCCTAATTTCATCACACCACTCAGGACGTTACACTTGATTGTTATTGTAATTTTAAACCCCCCCCCCCCCTTTCTTCCATTTCCAAGTTATTTTCCTCTCTGTCCTCGTGTGTTTGTGTATCTTACCCAGCGGGACTGGTCACTGATGAGGCTGATGAACAGGGGGGACAATTTGGAGCGCCGCACCTCTGGAGAGGTGGAATTTGAGACCATCATGAAGCACTCGGCACAGGCTTTCCTGATGCCCCAAAGGCTGTCTGAGCACAGGTCGAAGAACTTGGGCATCTATGTCAAAATAAAGTCACATCAGTACAGCCTGAAATCCTAAACCATGAAGAAACTACTGACGTGCAAACGTTACATAACATCATTCTGATTACACAACAGTTTAACACAACATAAGGCACTTTATGCGAATTCATAAGGCACATCTAAAGAAAAGCTTCAAGGACACAGTACTAAACTTTCATCTTGCATAATAGCATAAAATTACACACCGAATCTGTGAGAAAAACAGTATTGGGCATCTTACCAGCAGTTTTTCTGTGGCCTCCTGGCCTACAATTGAACAAAATTCTCCAAAATTGGCTGCACACACCTGCAATACAAAAATGATACCAATGTCTCTGTGTTAAGAGTAAAACTGTAAAAAAAATTATGTTCCTGAATGAATAAGAAGGTACCAAGAAACAGCATCTTAAAAAGAGTTGAGTCCCAATATCACAAATAGGAACCTGTACTGATTTGTATGATTCATTCAGAGTGCAGCCTTGAGGCAGATTGCTTTATAAAATGCTTTTTATACAAGTTTCTATAACAAGCTATCTGCCAAGTTAAACTACCTTTACGGCTCCTAAATCATGTTCCCCAACTGGCACCAGTTACGCCAGCCAATTAAAATTCCACACTGAATACACAACAGCGCAGTGTAAGCTAAGTTACCGCACATAAACGAATTAAAGTTAGCTCAATGAGTGATTGGATTTACACTAATGGAACAGCAGAACCACAATTAAATTTTTACTGTCAAAGTTGTGACTTCAGTCTAAACATCTGCTTTAAGTCATCTCTGAGTTTTAAAGATACCTTCGGGTTGAGCTCGTTACCTTGCGCACTTGGAAGAGTCTGGCATCACTGCACAGTTCACAGAAACGTGGCAGCAACAAGTGCTCCACTGTGTCTTTGCTCAACATGGTGACAACTTTACACATGATCTGTACAGAGAAGAACAAGAACAGAGTTTAGTGCCATCACAAGCTCAGCGATGGTTCATTTTATTAACCTTGAACCACGAAATTAACAGAAAACCTCAGAGAAATAAGATGTGCACTGAGGTTGAAAAGGAACAAAAATAAATAAAAATTGGGGTATTAAGAGTAAATAGTAAAGGAAGGGGTTTGTGTTTATATGATAAAAGGTTTCAGGGGGATGAATCTGGTTTAAAAAAAAAAAAAAAAGGAAAAAAAATACTGATTTGAGTTAAGTAAATTAGTGAATCGCTTATGTGCTAAAAGTGCCACTAATAAAAGAAAATCCACTTAACTTTGGTACCTTTAGATTAAATTCTGCTGTACAATGATATTGCTGTCCTTATTTACTCATTTTAAACTATTTAGAAACTTGTCCCAGAACGTAATAAAAAGACACCACTGAAGGTTTCTACCTGGGCAGAACTTCACAGGTTTAACTGCTAAGTCACACCTACACCTGTAGCCTAAATCCAGTTTAGTGTTTTTATTCTGCCGTACTACATCAAGCCCAATCTCCAGCTACAATACTAAAACATTCCTCTGGTGTGCTCCACGTATCACAATTTTTATATTTTACTATTCTTGATTATAACCACACAAAACAGGGTTCAACTTGAATTTGAGTTAAACAGAGGTTATTTTACATAAAAGTTTACGTAGTTTAACTCCCCGCTTTTCTCCTGGTGATCCCCGCCCCGCAGTTTGAGAACCACTACAACATTTCTTTAAACATTTTTCGTTAAAATACAGTGTTGTCTTACAGCCACTGCCTCAATTTTGTAGTCATCGTCACTGCTCGGTTCTGTGAGGTCGAGTAGAACTGGACAAACTTTGGTCTCCATGTCAGCTTTAGAGATGAGGCCCTGCTCCAGCAGGACGAGCAGTGCTGCCTGACTCGTCTTCCGCACCTTAAAAATACGAGGGTCAGAGGTTAAAAACAAAACAAGGCAAACGAACAATACCAATTCATATGAATTTCTGCAATTACCTTATTTTTGTTTTCTTTAGGTCTACAGACTTACCTGGTTATTCGGATCAGTGAGATACCGGACAACAATTGGTACCAAGTATCTCGAGAAAGCAGCAGGGAAGTTGGGCCGACTCTCATGCAAAAACATGGCGATGTTAGGAATCTGCTCCATCAGCTCAGCTCGGACTGTGGGCTCTTAGTTACACAAATTGCAATATTTCATTAATGCACCACATTAAAAAAATAAAATAGAATAAACTGCAACCACAGTTACATACTGTGAAAACGAAAATACAGCTACCTCCATCTTCCGACATTCTCGCAACGGTCTCCATGACACTAATAAAGTCATTTTCATTGTCACTGAACTCTCGAAGCACATCAAGCAGGCCACGAGCCACGATTTGCCTAGAAAGCAATGGGAGCTTCAAGTTAGTGGACTGCCTGCCAATACCTACAAGTTTCAAAAGCACACAGCGTGACACACCGCACTGACAGAGCTGTCAAGTGCATTACACACACGTGCATTAGGAAATGACAGCAGAGCTTTAACCCTGCAAAGCTGAGCATGAAAAGCATAAAGACTGGAATGTAAGGCGTTCGTGTAGAGACACGAGCAGCTTTTGAGGTTGGAGACACCTCTGATTATTCTGCTTTGTTTTTTTACCCACCTAACCTGTGTCAGACTAAATACCTCCCCTTTATACACTGATAACAGAAAAACAGACCTTAAACTAAATATCCTTTAAACATATAACAGAGAGGGATTACAATAATCACTCTAAAGCCAGACAGCCAGCCTCCACACAGGGCTCTATGTTAAGTCTTTAGGTCTTCCTTCACAGTACGGGTTTTAAATATAAATAAAAAAAAAAAAAAACCATAACAAAAGACTTAGAGATGATTTCTGAATGAAGGCCAGAAAACAAAAGGCTATCTCAGTGCAACCTTATGTTGCCACAAGTCTTTTAAGCAACTATTTCCCAACTGAGAAAAGTTGATGAAAAGTTTGTCTCAATATCTGGCTACATTTCCTCAAAGATTTTTATACAAGAAGTGACTTTTAACAGATGTTTCCTCGCTCCCCTCCATTGATTTGCACATGTTTCCTTAATGATAAGACCTTCAAAATTTGTTGTAATGCTACTGGCACACATTCTTATCCGACATGTCTACAGTTTTGCTGCTAAGTTTGGATGACCAGGCACCTGTTCACATTAGCCATCAAAACCCAACAAAGTCAATTCATCCTTCTTTAAGTTAGGAAAAAACAAAAGAAATTTTACTTTATATCAAATACGGGAAATAAGATACTTTTGTAATTTTGATACAACTACCACACACAAGCTTTAAGGGAGAAAATTTACATGGGCTTCTTGTGGATGGACGGACAGCTCAGAAGAGAAAACATACATTACTGTGAAGATAGCTTTGGACAGACATTTTGGAAACAGTAGCTAAACTGAAGCATTTTAGTATACATACAATTACTTCCAAAGTTCCTTATAGCAACCACTGGTTTAAAATAATTTCAGTGAGCTTCAAATACCAAAGACAGCTCTAGTAGCTGTAGAATATTGTAGTAAAGTGAGATCTGAGTTGTGGTCAAAGCCAGCAGGTCAGTTTTCAGTCATAAAATATTTATTGCTCAGTGTTTACATTGCAGAATATGGTGTGTCAACCTATCCACAAATTTTCTTTGCTTTTGCAGACTAATGCATGACCAGCTTGACCACGGGCCTCTGCTTACCTGTTGAAGACATTCTCGCTGAAAGCATATTTCTCTAGCCTCCCGAGAGGAGTAAGGTTATCTTGTCCTGCATCCAGGAAGGCTGTGATGCGGATACCGTCGCACTCTGTACCATAGTCATCAAATCCAACTGTGGGAACAAAATAAAGATGATTTTAGATATACATATTGGATGACTATTCAAACGACTTCAAATACTAAGGGCCTAAATGATGGCCAACGGGTAAAACAGTAGTGAGAGTGCCAGGCTAAAGGTACTGAGTCAACTAGCTTTAAATATATAGATCTTTTTTAAAGTATTTCCATCTAGGACCCTGCTGAACAAAGCTCCTGTTATATGAAATTAAATAATTCTACAATAGTATGCTATTTTTAGTGCAGTGTTATTGGCATACTTACAATCATCCAGATCATCATGGCCATCTTCAAAGTATAAAGATAGACCTGCAATAACAAGGCAGTTAGTGAGGTAGGGATCCATGGCGGAAGAACCATCTCTTATTGACACCCTGGTCTGAATGGCACATTTAGAGTAAGTCAATTACTAAGAGGGGGCAAAGTCTCCTAGCAATAAATCACAGTAGTCTCCCTAATGTCATCACTTGGTGAAAGCGAAACTTGATGCATTCAAGTGATATTGTCACTGCTATGGCCTGGAGGAGAAGCAAATCCAATCAATACTTATCACAGTGATTAGCGAAGGGAGCTGAGATTAGACTCCAGTTAAAAAACAGGTACCAAACTGTGCAATTCATCAGAATAGCATCCATTCATCAGTGTTGGCAAAAAACAATGACCACAAACTGGCAATTGGGGCTTTCACACATTTTAATCTTGTGCAAGCCTTTTAAAAAAAAACAAAAAAAAAAAAAACAACAACTTTATTCTACACCATGGTCAAGCAGATACAGAGGTAATAATAAAAAAAAAAAAAAGCTGGTTTAACAGTGAAAACCTGTCTAGGCCTACTTTGATCTCCTAACACATTAAATTGAACAGAATCAATTAAAGAAACAAACTGATTGATATCCACCCCCAATTTTCTTGATCAAGAATAATTTAGAATTTCATTTTTTGCTTCATTGCACAGTTTTCTTTAGTTAATAAGCTGCAATGGTCAAGTGCACATCCATAAAAGCACAGATGAAAAATGCAGGTTATTATCATGATGTGAGATCATTCAATTGTCAGTTTGGTGCTATTTAAACTGCACTCTATTAAATGCTAACAATTTTTCTAACAACCCTCGCTGATGAAAATGGATTTAACAATCATCTATTACAATGCATATAGCATAATATGAAGGCCTTCATCCTCCAAACTGCACAGACAGTTTGATTGTCTTAAACTGAACATTAAATCCTTAATTATGACAAAATGTATAAGGTTGTATCGGACTGCATTCTTTTTTGCTTGGTGTACCTAATACAATAAATCCAACCCTCATTGTGCATTCAATTGCAGCCAACCACAGCACTTAACACACTTTTTGTTTTTCTTTCATCTTGCAAAAAGACATAACACGGTCATGATTAATGATTGCAGAATTACTTGATAGGAAATTCAATTTCCAGGTTAAACTTTACCCTATCACTCCATTCAAGCTGATATTTTAGTTATTTGTTTTTATTTTTTTCCACTGGCTCAATATCAGAGATTTCAAGCAACTCATATTGAATAATGCCAAACATCTTGAATATGGCCAGATTGGCATGTCACCCGTCTCATATGCGTCATACTGGTCTGCACTTGTATTGTCTGATATGTGCCGATATAAAAACACGGCTCAATAATTCAGAATTGCTGTCATAACAGTTTCTCCAGCACAGCAGCTACGCTGTTGGCTCAGCTCAGCACTTTCCGCATCACATGCAGCAGAGTCAAAAGATGTAGTCATGATAAACTGCCAAGTAGTTTGCAAAATGCAATGTAAAAACTGTATTTTTGAGATATATATATATATATCTCAAAATATGATGAAAAAATATATATATTCATCATGGGTCGCCACAGCACGCCATCTGTCTTCATCTCACACTATCTCTAACCAGTCTCCTTTCACATCAACCATACATGTCCTCCTTCACTACATCCATGTAGCTTGTCTGTGGTCTCCCCCCCCCTGCCTCGCAGATCCATCTTTAACTTCGTTTATCTAGCATATTCACCATCCCCTCCTCTGCATGTCCAAACCATTAGAGTCTTGCCTCAATGCCTCTCCAAACTGCAAGACCTGAGCTGATCAATTCAATTCAGTTTAATTTATATATTCGTTCCTTAACATATATAAATATCTTCGAATCTTATTTATTTTTTATTCTTATATATAGCTCAGCACTTTCCGCATCACATGCAGCAGAGTGTGTGTATGTATGTATATATATGTGTGTGTATGTATGTATATATATGTGTGTGTATGTATGTATATATATGTGTGTGTGTATGTATGTATTTATATGTGTATATGTATATGTATATATATATATATTAAATAATATTTATTTATTTTTTGATAAAAGTCGAATTATATTTTGGTTGGGATTTATTCGTTTAATAGTAGTAAGTGCCAAATCCATAAAAATAATCCAGATGGCTTAAAATTATATTTACAGCCCTACGCTAAATGCATTTAAAGTTCTTTTCCCCCTATTTACAAATTAGCACATTTTCAAAAACAAATGTGTGAGTAATCATGTTATCTAGCACAAGAAGACCTTCTCACTGTTTATTTTCAATACCACCCAGCCCTCGATATAGGACAATAGCAGATGGGGGGTTTGTAGTCAACGGAAGAGACCAGAAATAAGTCCCATGAGGAGAAGCCAGTGTTTACAGCTGGGCAAGCAAGGGAATGTGCTCTAAATATAATACAGTGCCTACCTCGAAATCACACATTAAACGAGGCGTTTCAGGAGTAGAATAATCAACGGCATAATATATATAACAACACCCCAAAAAACCACGCTGGCACAGAACAACATCGCGCCTTTGTTGTGATGTAAAACAGGATTTGGTCAGCTTATGGCTGATCATGACTTTAGCAACTCGGCTAACGTTGGCTAGGTCAACTCGCTCGCGTTTGCTATGATAACAGATCGATAATAAACACGGGTCATAGTATTCTCCCATCGAGGTCTGAAGAGACTAAAAAAGTAATCTACATGCAATGAGCAAATATATGATTCAGTGTAGTCCCAAAGTCACCCATTTCGATACCCCGTAAGGAGCTTTCGTTAGCTTAGCCTGCTAGATGCTGCTAAGTTTGCTAACATGGCTTGTCTAGCCCTTTCGCTTGACTTCTCTCCCACTTCGTCCTGCAGTACTACACAGGAAGTGGAGCAGAAGCCGTTATTTGACTACTAAAAACCTCAACTGCCCGAAAACACTTTACAAATGCCAGCACAGCGCCAAAATATTAAAGAAAACTCGGGTTAAAAAGTGCCATTACCTGCCATCTTGAGCGTCGGCTCGGCTCTGCGGGCTGCCGTCCCGTGTGGGCTGTCACCGCCGCACAGCTGTCACTCAAACACTGAGGCAAACTACTTCCTGAAAGTACTTCCTGATGCTGCTTTTCACTGGTTAATTACGTATTAAACAACTATATCGAAAATCGTTACTCATCTCGGGCAAAAACTCGACATAAGTGAGATTAAAATAGCGCCTGTGGGGAGGGCTTTGTGTATCTCCAAAAGAAAAAAAAAGGAGAAAGGAAGAAAAAAAAAGCCGAAGCAGTCACGTGATCGCATGCCGTAGTTCAAGATGGAGACTCGGCGATGTGGTGGAGGTAGCTGTTTACAATAATCACAACATGGCAAATACGACGACCTGCAGGACGTTTTAACGTTTACAGCGAGAGTTGTTACCCAACCTAAGATGTGCGTATGCCAGCTTCAGAACACGATGTTGTAAAGTTGTTTGTAAACAAAGACCACCTGAAGAATATTCAAGATTTAAAAAAAAAAAGGCAAGCAGAGGAGAAAACAGCCAATGATCTTCATCGCAAATTCGATGTGAGAGAGGAGATCGATATGGCTCTGAGAGAGTTAAAAGTCTGCCTCTTGGGGGTGAGTAAGCATCGATATTTTTCAATCTGATTGTACATATGCACACTTTAACTGGAGCATTAATGGAGCTGTCCTGCTCTACTTCCACATAGCACATACCTATACTTCTCTAATGGACCGTAGTGAAAATTTCTGATATAGTGAGTGGCAATACAACCTCAAAATAAATAGATCTGCGCCAGTGACAACACTCATGCTTATCTACATTGAATTACACTCAGTAGCTGCACAAGGCATCAATCACTTGATCAACGTCCCATTCAAATTGTATTATCCACTGCTGGAGGAACATCCTCACATCTTCTCTTCTCTGTCATCCACTTACAGGATTACATCAGCGTTGACAATATTAGTCAAGCTATTAGTGTCACTATTACTCAAATTAGAAAATAGTCAGCCTGCTGCTATTTTAAGAATAGATCAGGTAAATCTCAATCATTAGTGTCAATGTAAATTTAATATCTTTAAGTTCTGATCTCTTTTGGACAAAAACAAGACATTTGGCGTTGTCACATTGCTCTCTAGGAAACTATGCGTACATTCATACTCTAAAGTTGTGATAACCTGCAAAATCTCACTATTAACCCCTACAGCGGCTCTATTTTGATAGCACGAAGACTTTGCTGGTTTGTATTTAGCGACGTCCTTTGCGTGGTGTGGTCACCTCTACCCTGTCACTGACGGTAATTTCTAACAGGAAACGTCATTCATAGGCCATGAGGGCTCTCTGAATGGAATGACCAGCATGAAAACAATGTCTGCTATGACACTGACAGTCATCTTTCAAATCACATTTTGTGCTGACTTGTCAGACAGGCCTTCCACCACCATCACTGAACAGCTTACATAAAAGTGGCTTGGGCACCTTTAGTAGAGTTTCCGTGACTCAAATCTATGGTGCGGTGAAGCTGCACTGCTGGTTTATTCGGCAGCTTACCAAAACTTTTTGTGTTGATTTTTTTTTTGTCCCTTCATTTCAACACACATCTGTAGCTATGTTAGACAGCATTACTAGTCATTCCTGCAGTATTTATTTACAAATGAGGCTCATTAACTTAATGCATATTTTAATTGGAAATAAAGACACAACAAAACAGGATGATTAGCCATTCATTTTCTGTAGATCTACTAATAAGATTAAGATAGCATAGAGACAATAAGCTAGTTCATTAACTAGCAGACTGGAATTATGACAACCCTGATTATGCATCATTTTGGTCATCTTTAAGATAATTAAATTAGTTAAAACAAGATATGTTACTGAATAAATGGTTAACTGATGGACTACACAAACAAAACATCCATGTCTAGACTGCTACAGCAGCAGCATAAACCACCATTGTCTGTGGGCGTATCTCGTGATAACACTCAGGTCAGACTTGTCCTCTTCTTTTTCTCCTAATGTAAACAATGTAAACCCTTTTCCCTCTTCCATAAGTAATTTACAGATTTATACCAGCAGTGGCAGGAAGGAAGCGGATCCCATAAAAATGTTTTAATGTCCAGGCATATTGCCAAAGATTGTTCTCATATTCTTCAAGTACCATGTTTAGTAAGCATGATCTTTATTTTGTCTGTGCAGGATACTGGAGTTGGAAAGTCGAGTATTGTTTGGAGATTTGTGGAGGACAGCTTTGACCCAAACATTAATCCAACTATTGGGTATGTTTTGCTGCCTTCCACTTCCACAGAAGTTTTATTTTTTCCATCTCCCTCATTTGTTGTAGTTTTACAGGTTGTTATGATGCCCATTAGAGTTATCAGTTAACCACTGGCAACGAAATGGGCATGAAAATCACTTCTTAAATAACTCGTTTGCTCCAGATTTCAAAATATCTGGACTTTCTTGTGTTCTTTGTCTGTGGCTAAACTAAGTAACTTTGGTGTCAAAGACTTTTTCATCCAACAAATTTTTGAAGGTATTATGAACAATATTTGTTTTCTGACATTTTCGAACAAGGAACTAAGAAAACAGCTTTACAACTGAACTGTGCAGTTTTGACATTTAGCCTTTCATAGGGGGCGATCGTGGCTCAAGAGTTGGCAGTTTGTCTTGTAATCGGAAGGTTGCCGGTTCGAGCCCCGGTTTGGACAGTCTCGGGCGTTGTGTCCTTGGGCAAGACACTTCACCCGTTGCCTACTGGTGGTGGTCAGAAGGCCCAGTGGCGCCAGTGTCCGGCGGCCTCGCCTCTGTCAGTGCGCCCCAGGGCAGCTGTGGCTACAATGTAGCTGCCATCACCAATGTGTGAATGTGTGTGTGAATGGGTGGATGACTGAACGTGTAAAGTGCTTTGGGGTCCTTAGGGACTATGTAAAGCGCTATACAAATACAGGCCATTTACCATTTCATAGGATGAATAAATGAGTTTTTCTATGTTATAACATTGTACAAAATAAAATCAAATTTTTCTTGCTTGAGCTCAAGTAACATAAACATCTTTAAAACTCAAGTTTGATATGTGGTGGCAGGAATTTTTAGTATTTTTTTTTTAAACTTTTTTGTCAGCATACTTTTTAACAGGAGAAGAAATAATAAATACTAGATACAAACAGCTGCTCCACACACTTATTTTTGGCACTTTGAAATATCTGATGATTATTGGCAAACGGGTTGTTATTGAAATTTGTTCTTGAAATCTCCAGTTTTGTAATTGAGACCAAATGTTAGTTTTGCTGTCAGACTTAAAGAATCCAGTACTGAGCTGGCTCAGATTGATGTGATGTAAATCAGCTTTTTATTGCTAGAATACAGTTTAATGGTAAACAGGAAAAAAATCTGCAAGTGTTTATTTTTCAAATCTGCAATGTGTCATGTTTCTCTTCACCAGGGCATCCTTCATGACCAAAACAGTGCAATACCAAAATGAGCTGCACAAATTCCTGATCTGGGACACGGCAGGACAGGAGCGGGTTAGTATTATGTGCCGAGGTATTAATCGTAACAGCTTCAGAGAATAGTTTTTATATTACCATCAACCTGTTTGTAGTATTGAACGGTCTACTTATCCCCACCGTGTTCTTTGAAAGGATGTGAAAGAATTGCCCACACGTACATGCATCATTACTTAAACCAACCATAAGAAAACTGAATACTGCAGTTAGTCATAACTTCTGATAGGGGGCAATATTTACCTTACTATAGGTAGAATTCTTCCAGTTCACTGATAATCAACTTCTTTTAGTACTCTTGTTCTAAGAGTTCCTTTTCCAAATTTTAATTTGGTGAGTGAAGTCACATGAAAAAGGTTACATTTTTTCCTTTTGTCGCCTTTGATCTCTCTCCCTTCCTCCTCTCTCCTCCTCGTAATTGTGTTAGTTTGTTAGAGACAAACAAAAAAGGGAACCACTGGCATTGTTTTGTTATTTTATGTTTTCACACTTCTCCAAAGTGTTGTTTGTCAGCAGTTTATATGCCGATGCAGCTCTTCTTATCTGATCTGCTCTGCTGTGTGTTTGTAAATATACATTATGAAATATTTTGCCACCCATGCAACGGTCAGAACTCGAATCACACTTTGCAAATGATATGCGATATAGGAGAGAAGCTGTATTTTGCCGTTTTCATTTAAGCCGGTGAAATCGACATGTAGCGTAAGGAACTGCTTTCGCTTGATTCACGCTATAGCCGACCTTTCTCTGCATTACATATCCACGCCACTTCCTTTTTTATGCTCAAGGCCTTCTCCTTTTCTCATGCGTAAGACTTTCTATTGTAATGTGGTACCCCTAGTGCTGCATTCTCTGGAGAGGTGAGATAAGATGCTGCTTGTGTTTTATTCCTCTGTTTTTTTGTGGACTTCAGGGACATTCAGGAAGCCAATTTAAAATCAGACAAGAGGATAAAACTCAAGCTTTCTGAGCTCACTTGCATGCGCTGCTGCTGTATCTTATCTTTGAGCCAGTGCCACTCTACGTCATCATGTCCTCTTTTTTTCTCCTTTGCTTTCATCTGTGCAACATTTTATTTCATTTTCTTCTGGGTTATTTTTTCCCTCTCCTTTTTGTTCACTTTTTCATGCCCATGTGGCCTCTTGGTTTTCCAAGTGGCTCACATCTGCGACTGAAAAAGTAGCAACATTCCTTTGGTAGGTTTCGCATGTGTCTGCGTTTTTTTTTTTTTTTTCCCCCTACAAGACTGTTGTGGTATTTGGAGGCTTTTCATGGCTTGTTTTCTAACCTCGGTGGAGCTTTGGCCTATTGAAATCTGTGGAGTTGAGAAAGAGGAACACAAAGCCAGCCAATGCATGTGAAAGGAGAGACTAGGGCAGAAAGGAAAGCTCAGTGATTTCCACAAGCAAAACCCATATCTCAAGACCAGATGAGGCCTTACGAGCACATCTGAGCCCAGCTGTCAACAGCCCATCCAGGCCTCCCCCTGGAGGACTGCTCCTTTTTACAGAAAACAAGCAAAAGGGAGCATGCGTCCTAACGGAATAGGAGGGTGCCTTTCATTACACACCCAGCTTGTGGTTTCTGCAATTAATCAGTACTCACTGGGCATCACTGGGGCTGTTTTCTGCGCTGCTGTGTGGCCAATCGTCTGGCCTCACTATGATTGCTCTTTGGGTTAAAACACAGATAGACCACACAGGACTGGCGGTGGTGCAGCACAGCACTGGCCAGTGAAACAGACAGCACTCTCCTCAGTGCCTCTGCCAAATATCCCAGGCTGGATTCCTGTTGGTGGACGGGGCCAGTAACAACTATAATTATGTGGAATGTGTGCTTTCCTGAGGTAACGATGTCACTCCAAGATGGATAGTTTATTCCATCGTATTGTAAAGGAAAATAGAATTGGCGGGAAGGCAGGGTCATTCCAAGTGAAGGTCTTTCTGAGACATGAGCTGTTTCTTTTAAAATAAATATCATTAGTTAATACATGACACATGGTTTTATTGGCCTGTCAAAAGCCTCAGTGCAGAATTTACTGCAAGAAGGCATGAAGAGATTCTCCCTTTGTGATTTTTCATATCTTTAAGTGTCATTTTTTTTTTTGCTCAAAAGCAGAACAAAACATGTCTAAACCCCTAATTATCTCTATTTCTTAACAGTTTTACATAATTATTTATAGTCTGTATGTGTTTCAGCAGGCATTGCAGTTCAGCAATAAACATTTGGGCTCTAAGTTATGTACAGTAAAGTATACATTAACAAAACAGTAAAATACATACACTATGGGGGTCTTGTACTCAAGAATAAAGGTAATACTATGGTCTGAAGCTACACCATTAAATCATAGTTAGGAATTTCTGTTTGTTAGGCAAAAAAAGTCAAAGAAAATAAAGTGCACAGTCTTTTTTTCTAGCCCAGAATCAGCTGCAGCTGCAGGCAAAAGCTTGATCTATGTCATTTCTAATATAGGAGAAGCTTGGGAAGTACTTTAAAATTGTAGCATAAATGTAGTTGCTTTGATTAGTGGAAATGAAGCTAAATCACTCACAAAATCTGCCGCCTGTTTGCAGATCTCAGTGCTCTCTTTTGACTGGTGTATCAGCTGCATTTAACCTCATTTGTTCCCTTCACATGTGGTTGAAGGTGTTTTTAAATATTATGACAGATCCCATTGTCGAAGTTAGTCCTTACTGTGCACAGAGAAGTATTTTACCAACAAAATACCAAATCCTGGCAAACCCCCAGCCTCCCAGGCAGCTATGGATTTAGAAATTTTTGCACATGCTGCTTTGATTACGCGGAGCTTTCTGACGTATTGGGCTAAGATCACATGTATAGTGTTCCATAAATATCCAAACTCTAACAGCTTTTGACACTTTCTGCTCATCTTTCTCTTGATAGCTTTCACATGTGTGAGGCAGTGGTGGAAAGACTTGCCATGTGCTCATTTTGAATAAAGCCTCTTGGATTATAGGCTCAGAATCCCAGGCCTTTAGTTTGTAAAATAGTACATCTTCTGTCTCCTTTGCCTATTTTTATACTCTCTGCTGAGTTTGATACAGTTAGCATAATTGAGTTTAAAGAAAGACGTGGCGATGTAACCGTCATAGGTCTGTGCCTATATAATGGATTATCCTAAGCCTGTGAAAAACATTGTTGAATGTCTGTGTGGTGCAGCTATACTGAAATTGTATATTTGGATCTCTTTTCATATCCAAAATTTAAAAACTAGGAGGAAGTGAGAGTAAATGATCATCAGAGATGGGTTGGGATTGTTCATTGAATAGAGTCATTTTAATTTTTGTTTTTATGCTGTTTTTGTTTAATTTCACATAGTTTCAAAGCTAAAGTCAGACTCTCTGATGTCACAATAAAATCAAGTTTAATAGACAATTAAGGTTCTTGACAGACGTTCTTGACTGATATAGGATGTTAGTCATCGTTGGCTTGTTTTTTACTTGGCTGTTCTTTGTCTCCCGATAGTTTCGTGCTCTGGCGCCCATGTACTACAGAGGTTCAGCAGCGGCAATCATTGTATATGACATCACAAAAGAGGTGATATTCACTTTCCCTCAGATACTAATCATCTCATGAGTGTTTAATTCACGTGTATTGAAAGAATTGTTTACTATTTTAGCAAATACAATGTCTTTGCCATTAATGACATACGTATTGAGAGGACTCTCATCACGTGAATCATCTAGCTTCAGTTAGCTTACTGTGAAGATTAGAAACAGGACTGTCCAAAGAAAATCTCCTCCTACCACCACCTCTAGATTTCACTGGTAAACATGTCATAAATTGTTTGCTTCATATTGATAAAGAAATTCTATCCAGGTGTTTTTCACCTTTTGAGAAAGCTAGGTTGACTCTTTAGCTTCAGGCATCTGATAAGGATGCCTCCTGGAAACAAGTTTTGGACATGTCCAACTGGGAGAAGCAGATCATGCAGAAGAGTTTATATCTTCCGGCTGGCTTGGGAACACCTTGGCGTGCCACTCAGAAGAGCTAGAGGAGGTGGCCAGGGAGAACCAGGTCTGGGCATCTCTGCTTAGACTGTTGTCTCTGTAACCGTCCCCAATAAGCAGCAGAAAATGGGTGGGTGGGTGGATGGATGCATGGACAGGCTCCCCCCCCCCTTTCTAGTCCTTACGCTAAGGCAAGATAAGTTGTACTTTATTTATCCAGACTTGGGATATTCCTGTTACCACAGCTAAAATTGAGTTAAACACAACAAACCTATAACAAGTGGCTTAAATTAAAAAGATTGCCATATTAAATGAAATACAATAAGACCAAAAATATGAAAAAACCCCACCCAAACTAATCCATCGAGCCATCCATTGTCTTAACCCTTATTTGATTCAGGGTCAGTGAGAGGGTGGAGTTGGGGGAGAGGCAGGGTACACCTCGGAGAGGTCACCAGTCTATCATAGGCTTAACATAGCGTAACAGACAGCCATTTGCACTCTCCTTCACACCTACTGCCAATTCTGAATAACTGTTTAAGGCAGAGTACCCACAGAGAACCCACGTATGCATAGGGAGTACATGCAGAAGGGCCACAGACAGTCTGCCTGTGAGGTGACAGTGACTGCTCCACCATGCCGTCCCAAGTGAAAATAAATAAGTAATTTATCCATAACTATACCATAACTGGTTTTGATTATCTCATTTAACTCTCTTGACTTCCAGCCTGTTCCTTAAACTTCCACAGTAGATACTGTGTGCTTGTCTTAGTATTGTTTTATTCAGTATCACACCTTACTAACCTGTGCCATCAGGACTCCTTCCAAACACTGAAGAACTGGGTGAAAGAGCTCCGCCAACATGGCCCTCCTAATATAGTTGTCGCAATCGCTGGGAACAAATGTGACCTGTCAGATGCCAGGTAAACCTCAGCTGTGCTGTGAACACTTCTCGTATTCACTGTGATTATGAGCCCTCATTTAACATCAGTAGAGAATTTTGTTTGGTAGAGTAGAAAAATATTGTGCGGAGGATGTATCGTGACCTTTTCTGTCAGAATAATATTTAATGTTTGCCTCAGAAATGCCATGAAGCCTGTTCTGTACTGTAAATATAGGCATATGTGTATTAAAGTCTCATTTGTCTTGACCTTTTATCATTATAGGAATTTAAAATGTAGATTACTGGGTTCAAAGTTCTAGTTATTTTTAGTGGATTTAATAAGCTCTAATGGTATTTATCCTTTCCTATGTTGTTGTTGTTGTTGGGTTTTTTTGGCTCAGACTTATCCATGAAATTGCGAAATCTTCTCCATAACGTCTGTAGAAAAACATTTGATGGTTATCAGGTCAGGCATGAAATCTGAGAAACTGTGTACAAATTGCAACATAATATTTCTGACACATCTCTCGCATCTCCAGGGAAGTGCCAGAGAAGGATGCCAAGGACTATGCCGACTCCATCCATGCCATCTTTGTAGAAACCAGCGCCAAGAATGCCATTAACATCAACGAGGTGTTTGTAGAGATAAGTGAGTGTGTTTCTTGTATATTTGGTCGTGCGGGCCCGAACAGCCACAGGATCTTGCGATGATAAATCAAGCAATGAATAGCATTTAAAAAAAATACTGTCTATTAGAGACATAATTTTGTAATGTTTAGTTGTTGTTTTATGTGTGGGAGTTGGAAGTAAAGCAGAATCCACTTAATCATAACACGTTGAGACTTAAAAAAATTGAGGAGACAAGTGGAGAGAGGAGCAGTTGATCCAGTTCTGCCAAAATAACACACAAACTAGAGTTTCACTGAACAAAAAAACAACGTACACTGTATATAATGTACATATTTCTCTGATAGTTTTCACCACAATCTTACTACGAATACTTTAGAGCCATGGGTAGTACTTTGTAAATACACTGTACACTCAAAATTAAAGTGATTATAGTTTGCCTGAAGAATTCTTATGAGCAGTTATACTACTTGCTAAATTAACAAGCTTACAACTCTACTGGATACTCGGGGTATGTTTAATGAAACTCTGGTCGGTCAAGATTAGTCAGTATAAAGTGAGAAATCTCAGAACATAAAGAAATTAAGGAGTATTTATTTGAAAAAACCCAATTAGTAACATGCAACATGAACACAACTACTCTGCAGTAGCTTTCGGCTTCTTTTTGAAAGATGCTTTAAAAGAAACCGATGTTTAGTCTAAACTCTACTTAAAGTTTTATATCAGGAGTCCCAGATGTAATAATACACAATGCAGTATTTTGTACTGCTGTCACCATCTACAATGAATACTACCATATCTCGCAGTGCAGTCAAACTTGAGCTTCACTAAACTGAGACATATCTACGCTGTAGATATGTCTCAGTTCCATATTGCATACAAGATGGAGCCAGACCGTTATTAAGGCTACTCCTATTAAAACCTATTTAGAAACTAAAGATTTAACCATTTAAATCTATTTTTGGGGTTTAGGAATGCAAGCAAATAACTGTAATTTGACAGCCTAATCAAAAGTACTTACGTGTTTTACTATTTTTCCTGCATTTTTGTTAACCAGAAAATTTGAACAGTCATGGATAACAAAAATTAAACTGTAGCATTAAAAATATCAATTAATGAATTTGCACAAAATGGTGAATTAACCATTACAGAAATATAAAATATAATTTTGGGTAATTATTACCAGTACTGTTCATTTTTGGATGGTAGTTGAATATAGGGCTGTGCGATATGACCAAAATCTCATATCCCGATATAAGAATTCTATCGTCCGATAACGATATAAATCACACAAATGTATCATTTTCTGTAAATTCTGTGAATCTCGGGCAGCTCGACTTGCGTGAAGTGTTTCCAGCTGCGCGTCGTGTAGCTGGAGTCGAGTGTTTTAACCGATGCATGAAACTATACATTTTTAGACATAAGTTGTAAAGGCCGCCATTTTCTTTGTGAGTATTTATTACACGGCGTGCTGCGGGGAAAAGCCTGTTCTAACGTTTGAGTCTAAGGTTTATTTTTTAGCACCTGGCGGCTCTTTTTTACTTCTCATGCGTAAAAAATCTGCTCTTTCACAGATTTTTTTATTTTGAAAAGTCTCAACAGGATCTTGAGCTTTATTGTGAAAGGTTTATGTGGAACATAAACAAGCAGACACGCGATGCTGTTGCCGTCATTGTTGCTAACCACAAAGCATAAAAACAGGCGCTTGTCCATCTGTAGTGTGGTTATATAAAATATAAGAGAAAGAGAGAACTTTAAGAAATTAATATAGCCACTACAGTGACCATCAAAACGATGAAAAAATATTGGTAAAGAGTTTATTTTGCGACACCACGAAACAAACGATAGCGTAAAATGAAATGATAGACGTTTTTATATCGTCATCCGATATATATCGTTTTATCGAACAGCCCTAGTTGAATACATTTGTTATACACTAATTCATGCAAAGCTACCTTAATAGTCCAAGAAAAAGAAAACAAGTAGCAGGAAATGAACACAACAGGTTCCCTTAAACATTATATAGAAAATCACCAGTGTCTAAAATGTTCACTGTACAGTATATTCCTCTATGTAGAACTTCTCTGGAAGTGTTAGTGAAGAAGTGAATGAGTGCATTAACCTGGGACACAACTACAGTTTTATTATAAATGCTGTGTGATGTTGCACTAAACTAAACAAATCTTTAAATTTGAAATAAATAAAATATTGTTTAAGAGTAAAAAATAAAAGTGAACAACCTGAAATAGAAAAAGGTAGGCTGATACCTTTATGTGTGTGTCTTCTCTAAGGTAAGCGCATCCCTGTTGTAGACGAAGCTGGAGGCTCTTCAGCAAGAGGTTTCAAATTGGGTCGTCAGGCCTCAGAGTCTCGCAGGACGTGCTGCTGATGACGCTGGTGACTGTCTTCCCTCCCCTCCAACGTGACCTGTGATACAAGCTTTGCCCATTTTCTTTTTTCTGGCCTGCTTCAGCTTAAAGCCACGGCAAACCCTCAAACGCCTGCACCACAGACACCCGAGTGGGTCAGTGACACTCGGAGAGTTGTAGCAAATATATTTTCATGGCAGTCAAAAACAGCAGGTCATTGTGTTTTGTTTGAAAACTCCTAGCTGGAGAAAATCAGTTCTCAGGTTTACTGAGAATTAACAAACAGCGATGCCAGTGACATGCATACATGCAATTTTCTCTCTCTGGTGCATTATAACTCTAAATTCCTCAGCTTAACTGTACATCTACAGACTGATGGATGCATTCAGTCGTTTATAATTGTACATTTGTACAGATCTACTATCTTTCAACCAAAAACATGAAATGAAGTGGTTAAATCTTGAAAACTTATTTTCATAGTACTTAAGTTATTGCCTTTCTTTTGGGAGATCTCTCTCCAAGCATTCTGAAAGAACCAAAAGTGTGAATTTAATATTTTATATAAGATTTTGAAGGAAAAAAAATGATGTTAGTCATCCTAATAAAAAGCCTGGCTCTCCCTGTGATCCTTTCATCGCAGCGTCAGTCGTTTCCAGCCACAGTCCACTCCAAGAAGGATTGTGCACGCTTAATTTAAATTTTATTGTGTGATTGCTGCTTTAACCGAGGCAAAATACCAGTGGGATGTTTTGATGTAAACCACAATCACACAGTAAAAGAAGCAGAAATGAAAGATGTGTGGGAGCCTTCTTCCTTTACATTGGAGAAATAGTTCAGCTTTTTGGAAAATTGATATTGCTGTCATGTCTAAATGGTAAATATGTGGCTGGAGCCAGGAGAGAGTCAGGCTTGGTGTTTTTAACCGGCTGACTGCCAGTGGTTTATACATGATGGACAGACTCCTGTCGTTTGTCTAGCACTCTGCCGGAAAACAAATAAGCATTTTTCCCTGAAATTTAGCTTTTCCTTTTATTGTCAGCTTTGATCTTTTTCTCTCTGTGGCTTAGAAAGATGATTTCACTGCCACTTGTTCCCAAGAATGACAACAAATTTCACCGTCTATGATTAGAGGAACCTCATTATCAGACCCTCCCTGTGATGGTGCTGTAATCAGGACAAAATACTCACTCTTGATTATTATATGATAAGAGTTCCAGCTGCTCACATCTGTTCCCCATTTCCCTTTATAATCACTGAAGAAGTCTTTACAGCATCCTGTGTATGAAGTGCTTCATAATGCCCAAGGTACAGAGCATCCTGCCAGTCCCCCTTTTTTTTTCTTATCCCATTGTAACGTTTCACTGGCAAACACGCCTGTCTTTACTCTTTTGCTGCTACTTTACAACACTTTAACAAGGGAGGTTGATTTTTGTGAGGACTTGCCAAATTCTTTAATTGTCCCATAAACATTTTTCATCTTTCCTTTTTTGGTTTCTTTTTTTTCTCTCACCACATAATCAGCCCCAGCTCACACATCCAATGTTGTTTTACTACTTGGCCTCTGATGAAAACAGCAAGAGCTGGAAACTAAACCTCGTCGAGAGGAAACTCATATTTTAGAGCTTAAATCTCCCGTTAGGAGAAGGTTATGGGTAGAGAATTAGACATGGCGCTGTGTCGACATGCTGACCCCTTAATGAACCTTGGCCTGTATTTTGTCCTGAATTACACACTGTGTGCTTTGTTCCAGAATCTCCTTTCTGGTTTTCCTTTTCTTTCAGCTTTTCTGCCTTATTCTTCTAAACCCCAGGCTCTCGATGCACGGCTGAACTGAGATCTGGTACTGTATACCACGTATGTCCTTCGGATCCTGTTGGTTGTGGGGTCATATTGTGATCGGTTTAGATGCCATAATTCCTGCAGCAATCTTTATGTGGGTTATAGACTGTATATGAAAGATGACATCATCCATTCATTTCTGGATTTCTCCATTTTAAATGCTCAACTTTTTCTGGCAGATCGTGGAGTGCTAAGTTAATGCTAACTTGGTTGACTGGCTCCATTGATAAAATACTTGAATTTTAATCACTAAAACTGACTCACAAAAGGTTTAGCCAGACTAAGCACAGCAGGGGCCTTATTATCTGTTTGATAATTCCAATAAAAGTTATTCTAAAAGACGTCAATACCGCAAACATAGTGGAGAGCTCCAATTTATTGACTCCTGTTAGCAGAGGTGAAACTTTTGCTTGTGTCGGCACATCTGGAACACTTCAAACCTCTAACTTTAACCAAATCAGAATGATTATAAGAGAAAAACACTCACCCTTCCAGTTGTTATGAAAGAGAAAGTTAGGTATATAGACCACACATATTTGTTGAACTTTTGAGGCTGTTGATATGCTTGTGCCAAAGATGAAGGTAGACATTGACTCCTTTTTGGCCTCAAGCAGCCACTAAAGAAACTGCAGGAAGAGTTTTTGATTCATTGTCTTTAATGAAACTTGTTATCCCACTGAAACTTTTTTTTCCCCCATAAGTGAATTTTTCGGGTTGTTGTCCCAAAAGTTTGACTCATAATTTCAAGTTATTTTCTCAGTTTCAAGTTATTTTCTCAGAGGTCTGAAATTTTGAGATAATAAGCTGAAATTTTAACTTGTGGGTAGTAATTTTTTATTTTTTATTTTTTTTGGGGGGGTGGAGTTCAGTGGCCAAAAATAGCCAGAATCTCGCTCAGTCTATAAAAAGGTTGGCCTGAAATCTAAGTCTTGAGCCTATACTGACTAATTTTATCCTTATCTGAATCTCTTGAGTCATTTTATTCCCCAAACCTCTTTTCAAAATTTGAAAAAAAAAGGTACAGATGTGAGCTTAATTTGTTTTTCTGTCCACACAAACAACTATTTGCCTTGCATCATCTGAAATGTTTCTGTTACTGATGAGTTGTGTAGTGAGTGGTGCTGCATAATGTTCAGGAGTTGGGAGTCGAGTGCAATAGAATTAATTATGACACACTCTAAATGTGACCTAAAAACAAGGGAAATCAGTCCAGAGTGATCCTCGTGTAAAAATGCAGTCTTTGTTCCTTTTTCTTTTATGTTGATTTAATTGCAGTTTTGCTCAAAAATACAGACTGGTGACAAATTAAAAGAAAAACAGTCATAGTAAGGCATACCACATACCACCAAGACAGCTTCAAAGCAAGTTCCCACCACTTTCCATGATCTCTTTAACTCCAATGGAGGCATTGGACACCTTTTATTGATGAAGACTAGTGTTAGGGTTAATGAATAATTGATTTTAAGATTTTTCACTTAATTTGTCACCCATCTGTAGTCGACCGGAGGGGCAGTGTGACTGGGTCAAACCTTGAAAGCCAGGGGAGAAAATGTAAACTTTTAATTGGCTCTGCTATCTGTGATAATTCACCCAGCACTACATTAAACCTACATTAACTCGAGCCAATACTTACCACAGTGTTACCGATTTTTATTCAAAAGGGAAATCACGCTGTTACATTAAAAGCTGCACTTTGACTTTTTTGTATTGGCTCATATTACTAACATTCTGCCTGTAGTGTGTTATCTCTGTGAAGTCACTCGATGAAATAATTCTGTAAAGCCTCAGACTTCTTAATATCCCCTGATGTTGCTTTAGGTTTTGACTGTGTGTTTGATTCTTATTGCCAAATAATGTCAAAGCCATGTTACCACAACACGCATACTTAACCTCTTCTGTTTTTAAAATTCTGATTTAAGTTAAGTGCTAATCACATGACTGCTTAGAATGTTTAAGGTTTGATTATTAATTATGCCACACATTATTTCCCCCCATTTGGAAACACGAGGCATGAATAGAAGTTGTGTGCCTGTAGTTTTGCATTGGAAAAATATCGATAGTCTTGGGCTGGCCCTGGGAATATGCTTAATCTATGTTATGTATCTTTTACAGTGTACATATGTACCATCAAATTGCACACAAATCAATAACTCTATTCGAAGCCGGATGTGTGAAGAAAAAAATATACCTGTACACCATTTGTAGTAAAATCATCAGCAGTGTAGTTACCATATTTAGCTTTTTGCTATATTTCATACTGATTGTAACATATCCCTGAAAACACTTGTTTGCAGTGTAATTCGAAATGCGTGAAAAGGGAATTGTCATTTGTTTACTAATAAAAGATTTCCAAAAATAAGTGTATGACTGCAGCCTGTAGGAAGTGTTCTTTCTTCTGTGTGCAGATGTGTGCATTTCGATGTTCCTTAGGATACAGTGACGGTGTTAGTGACTGATTATGCTTTTCAGTTAGCAGCCAGCTGCAGGGCGCTATATATATATATATATATATATATATATGACACTTGAGATATGTGGTTGACAGGCAGATGGCTGAGAAGGAACACACATTTAACAACCTCTGAATACTTATTAAACAGAAATATATACAAAACATTCAACTTATTCAGTGGTTGAATTTTAATAGCACATTTTTGGGATTGATCAAGTCAATATAATGAGTAGAAATTCTGCACTATGTGCAGACTACTACTGAACATCTGTAATAATTTAAGGCACATCTTTCATCACATTCAGAGATGCAAGCAGATCCCCTGGTTTAATTAGATGTGACCAGTGTTCAGTAGTCATTAATTTACACCGGTATTCAAAACATTCAACATGTTGGGACATGAGATCACAGTTCATTATTGTGCCACCATGATTTTTTTTTCCCATTTTCTTTTTTTAATTTTCTGGACTACACAATTCAAGTTGATTTTGATTTCCAACAATTGTTGCAAGAAATAATCTATGAAAAACAATCTCATTTTCCCTGGATGATTGAGCATGCATCAAGATATGAAAAACTATATATACTATATTTCAATATCTCACCTGCTCTCTTTAAGAAAAATCTAACAAACTGATAGAAGACATTCATTCAGATTTTGGTCCATACTGACGCGATAGCATCACACAGTTACTGCAGATTTGTCGCCTGCTTCTTTAAAGCAATACCGGAGACTAATAATATCACTCGCACAAGAAC
This sequence comes from Haplochromis burtoni, assembly GCF_018398535.1. Lineage (NCBI taxonomy): Eukaryota > Metazoa > Chordata > Actinopteri > Cichliformes > Cichlidae > Haplochromis > Haplochromis burtoni. The sequence goes on from NW_024582718.1 coordinate 370,594, forward strand.
TATGTGTACTTTTTACTAACTTTGTCATATTTTGCTGACAATAGTTAAGTACTTTTATTTTAGTACGGTGCATAACGACGACTTGTACGGTTGATTTGTTTTTATTTGTTGATAATGTACTCGTTCTAGATGTTAGCACTCACTCCACCACAGCGGGTGACAGCAGGTAAACTTAGAAGCGTAACTCTTTAGGCTGAAATTAAAACCTGCATGCTTAAGCCACGTCCTTTCGCTGGATTCAGGTTTCGTGAAAAACGCAGGTGGTGTCCCCACCAGCCCTGGGTGCACCCCGGCATCACCCACCCGCCACCTCCTCCCTCTTCACCGCCGGGCGGCTATGCAGAGGCAGTGACGTCAGCAGGCTGTCTCTCACTCCCTTCCTGCTGCATCACAACAGGCGTTAGTAGCTCGAGTAGCAGTAGTTGACCGGGGGGACGGGATATCCACCGCTGATTCATTGATAAATAAACTCTATTGACGCTGCAACACTCGACAACATCCTAACACGGGAACTGGTTGCAGTGCGATAATCCCGCTCCAGCTGTTGGGACATGGCCAGGCCGGAACAGGTTCTGCTCTTGGAGCCTCAGCACGAACTGAAATTCCGAGGTAAGAGGGGAGGGCCCGGTTGTGGCAGGGAGGAGGAGTGGGGGACCTGCCTCTGTCAGCGCTGTTTGGAAGGAGAGGGGGGCACTATTAGGGAACCCATACCGAGCGGGGCTGCAGTGCACATTTTCACAATATAGCCTTCATATGAAAAAGCGAAGGCTGCCCTGAAAGGACGGCAGGTCAGCTGACAGCTAGCTGCAAAGCTAGCTGGATTAGCTCTCAGCGGCTAGGTTAGCCAGGCCCTGTCACACATTTGACCTGCACCAAGTTCCTCTAAAGCGGGTTATAGCTACTAGACAAGAAATGTTCACCCATTTAAAAATAGCAACTATAAAAAGATGACACAAGCATAACTGCTCTTTTAGTTCGCCACCTTTCATTGTCCATAAGCTGCAACATCCTTAGCATGTCTGGCTGGCTAACATTAGCCCCTCCTCTGATTGGCTGTCTCGCTCTGCTGGCCAGCCAGCTGTCATTTAATAACTTGACAGCTCACAGGACGGAAAAACTGGGCAACCTGTGCAACTTAATATGATTTCAACTGTGGGTCGTTAAAATTTCCTCAGTCCTTATCGTTTGGACTTTTGAATCAATAATAGATGTCTTGGTGAGACTCGGCATTTGGCTGCAAAATGTCACATTTAGGCCCAGATAATGTTACATAAACACATATGGTACATTTGTACCTGCTTTGGAACATATTCTGGAGCTCCTGCCATAGTTTGAAACATTAAACGTTTTACTTAAAACTAAGACGTTGATAAATGTAATATTTATACTTGTTTTAATGATACCCTGGTCTCCCAAATGCCTAAATGGTCAGTGTTATTTCGTTTATGAGGCTTAAAGAACAACAAATTACACTTAGTTGTCTTAGCAAAACCAAAAAATAAATTAAATGCCAACCTTTATAATATTTATCACTGAGCTTCAGTGTAGTTAAATGACCTGCAGCCCTCAGCAATTTACACTGTAGCCACTGTTTAAATCCACTCAAAACTATCAGTGCTTGAGCCAGCAATTTGTTGAAGATAGTAATGCCTCCACTGCACACTTGTTAACTGCTTAAGCATTAATATACACTGAAAATGATGAGTAGAGCATAACCAGAATATGTCCCAATACTGTTTTGTTCTTACGTCTCTCATAAGATGCCACACTTTTCACTGTGTTAGCTATGATAGGTTCCAACCTTCCCGCAATCCTAATCAGATAAACTGTTTAGAATGTAGGGTGAGAAAATAGACACCAAAGTGCATTAGTTGTTTACATGTTCGCCCAATAAGTGAAAGATCCCTGGGGGTTGAGTCAGCAAGGGCATTTGGTGTAAAAACTGCCAAATCAAATACGCAGAGCTACTCTCTGTAACGACCCTTTGTGAGTAAGAGAGCAGCCGAATGTTGCTTTTTCGTCTTCCTCTTCTTCAGTTTATTATCATGCTTCCATCACAGCCACTTTACAAGAGCCAAATAGAGAAATTGTATTTAAATATTGATTTGCTGTCACTTTTACCACTTTAGTCCAATCTGCTCAAGAAATTTTATGGAAAGACCCAAAATTAAGAATGTGTTAGTCCACCTCTCATTAGGTCTTTAAATTCCCCGGCCTGCTATTTGGCTCTCCAGTTCCTAGCTTCAGCTCCATTTCATCTTAATGACGACGTGATTCAAAAAATATTTTTAAAAAGGGTACACAAATACATAGCGTAAGTAAGAAAAACTGATTCAGAAGTATTTAGATTTTTGACTCAACGAGGTTGGAAAGCTTCTTTGTAATGATTTAGGGTAATATTTAACTACAAGTTCATAGTTTTCAAACATCGTACCAAGAGGTTTGGCTATTCTTTAAAACCTCAGTCAGATCCATACCTCGGTTCTGCTTTATTGGAGATGAATAATAAAGAATAGAGAAACATATTTTTACCATAGAGCGTATCACCTGGTTGTGATTGGAACATGAACAAAAAGTGAAAAACACCATCATTATCCTGCTTTAACCATTCATATGGTTGTCGTGCAGTACAGTTCAGTGATCTGTAGCACGGTGACTCCTAATTGCAGCTTCATTAATGGCTAAATCCAGATCATTGTCTTTGCTCATCCCATGGGAGTACTGAACTAATACCATGATAGTTCACATAGTGGCAAGATATGCCTAGCACCACACAGCTGAAGCTCTTCTGAACCTCCTAATGTTTCCCATTTCAGCTGTTGATTGCCTTTTGGGGGGAAGATGTGGGTCATATTTGTTGTAAGAAAATTCTCTCATAGGTTTCCTTTGAGGATTTTTTTTGAGTTATGTCTCATCCTTATATAACCTCCATGTTTCAGCTACAGGTTCGTTTGGTTTACTTGTGACTATTTACACAACTGTGATTCTGTGTATATATAAGTGACCCAAAATAGACTATGTGCATCAAAGTAAAGCATTATGTCACCCAGTGTAACAATGTGTCTTATTAACAGATTAAACTAGAAACTCACTATCAATTGGAAAGACTGTTGCTATGGTTACCTAGAGTTGAAGCATTGGGTGGATGTTTGGGGTGTTCGTTTGTTACATGACTTTAGTGGACACACATCGCTTTTGGTAAATTCCTTAGCTAGAAAACACAACCTGTAAGGAAATGTAAGAAAAAATATAAGAAAAATAAAATCTAAGTAAAACTGAACAAATAAAGAATCTCAGTGCTAAGATTTCCTAGAGAAATTGTTCCAGTACCTGTTCAGTAAGTGGTGTAGGTCCATGTGTAAACTAGTTTTTTTACATAAATGTAAAAGTAAACTGAAGATTAGTGCAAAATTAGACCATGAACCATTTATATGTATCAAAATATTTCCTTCATTCAAACTGTATGTAGCTAAATCAATTGCAGGGAAAATCAGTAGGTCGGCAGTTTGTATCCCGGTGCAATCAGTTTTTCCAGTATTTGGTTGAGGGGTTCAGTCATCTTTAATTCAACTCTGTCTTTCATCAGTCTTCACTTAACCTTAGAGATCAGTTCTCTTTGGAGGCCAAGCCATCTGTTGCCGGACTCCTCAGATGATATATCTTCATGGCTTTTTTGTGATGATTGATAAGAATCTGAACCTGAAGCCTGAAAGAATCCCACATTACTGTATAAAAGTGTCTAATAACTGTTGATCTTAACCAGACAGAAGAAACTGTGTCTTATTGTAAATGAAAATACCACAAATCACATGCCTAGATGTAGGCATGCAGTGTGAAAGCTCAGGAAATACAGAGTGGGTTTGTTAGTAGCAATTTGTCTCTGGTTTTTACAATCTCTAGAGTAAATGCTCTTAAATTCTAGGCACTGGACTTTTTCATTTCTACCCATTTGAATTTTTTGTCAGGGGTAAGGGTAGCAAACCACCTCTTGGTTTTTATCTCCTACTTATAAAATCCAACATTGCATGATGACAGCTTCAGATATCAGCTTCTCATAATTGTTTTTTTTTTTTGTTTTGTTTTTTTTAACGACCATTTGTGGCCTCTGTGAGTTGGACACTGTCCTGAGAAACCTTCAGGAAGTAGTAGATCAGGTGTACAGTAGTCAGTGGCGTGAGTCCCTTTCATTAAAAGCCTTTAGATCTTGAGCCAAGCTTGTGAAGCTCTGAATTTCCTCTCTGTTTTTGCTCAACAGGGAGTGGAAGTGTCAGTTGCTCTCAATGTTTGCTGAGCTGAAACTTTACCTTGAATCTGGTGTATGTGCTAATTCTGAAATAGCTCCGTGTTTTCATACAGGGAGTTAGTGTGCTTCTCTCAACTGCAAACTTTACCATTACCATAATGGCTACTGTAGGGGACTAATTTGTAGTTTCATCAGAAAGCTTTACTTGATAAAAAGGCTTTCGCAATTGGTCAATGTGGTTTGTAATTGTTGAGCAAAATCACAAGACGGAAGACTGTTTTGGAACTTGGAAATTAGCTGGTCAGTAAATGCTGGTTTAAAAGTCTGCACTTTCAGATCGTTTATTGATATATTTTCATCCCTCTAACCATGATATGTATAATAGTAACTATATCTATGACAGCAAAGTGAGAGGAAGCATTGTCTGCAAATAAATGTGGATAGACATGGTCATTTATGGACATTCTTTGCTAATATGGTTTTCCATGATACTGTAACATTCCATTCCATTAATCTTGCTTTCCATAAGGCTGACTGTAAAGTGTGTGGTATTGGCAGCATATTTGCTAAGTTTGGGAAGTCATGCAGCCATTCATCATTGCCCCTCGCCTGACCATGAATTAGCACAGCTCTTACTCAAGCTACTAGGGAAAATACAGGCATTAGTAATGCTTCCAGTTAGGTTTTTGTCCCATCAATAAAAAAACGGGAATAATTAATTGTATATAAACCTGTGACTCTCAAGCTATACAAGAAATGATATTTGGTCAGTCGGCAACATCAGAAAGGGCTCACAACCTGCAATATCTGCAATGAATATTCATGTTATATCAAAGAGACTAGTGATTAAACAGTAAGGCTTTCTTCAGCCTCACTGAATAAATCATGTTACATTTATTCATTTCAAGACTCACTGTAGTCATGTGCTAGAGCTCTGGGATCCACCCATATTTCTGTCACCAACATCAAAGTCAAAAGAAAACCTTAACACTGAAGTAGATCTTGATTTACTCTTCACGTTGGGATGAGTTACAGTTTTAGATGCTGCTTACTCTCGTGGTGACTATAAAATGAGAAGGCAATAACTACTTATATTTCCTGCTCCTGGACTCCTAAATCAGTGCATGCATGGTATATTTTATACAGTGATTCAAATAATTCTGTTTCAGCAAACATTGATTATTGTTTCAAGGCAATAACTGAGTCACTCGAGACATTCTTTGCTTAAACCAGGACAGCGGATTGGAAATTTCTCACTAAATGACAATATGCATGAATGAACTTGATGTTTAAATGTGTGTATGTTTGAAAAATAATTATTACAATAATCCTTGCAAACACTAAATCACTGCTGATTGGTTAGAATAAAATATAGTGTAGTGTTCAATCCAATATTTAGCTTCTTTTTTTTTTAAAAAACGCATCATATCTAACAGGACTGAGTAGTATTTAAACTGAATAATTAGTCTGAGGATAATTTGTTTTTAAATGTTTTGTGTGTTGGAACAATTTTCTCTAGTAACTGATCACTGGTACACATCTGCTCTGAACATGCTGTGACACAAATCTACAATAACTATGTTACTTTAAATTCATACAGCTTACTGGACTGAGAATATGCTTTGAGATATTGTTCAAGCTCTGCACGTTAACAACATAACACCCCCCACACCCCTGAATAAAAAAGAAATATTGCCTGACTTAACAAACTCACTATTTCACTCTTTTAGCAGAAGAAAACAATAACAGCAATATTTGATAAGCTGGGGAAGGGTGCACAAAGTTGTCTTACAGACTGTTCTTAGGTAGCTGTTATCTAACCTATTTAGCATGTACTTGTTTAGGAGCAACAGTCTTCAGGAAATTCACATAAAAGTCTGTTAGGTTCTCAAAACCCTCTTAAAGTATTTTAGGGATTTCCTTGGGGGGGATTTCCTTGGGGGGGATCCCCTCGTTGAGTCATAATTGAGATTTGGGGCGCTTAACTTGTACAGAAGTCAAATTACAACTACTCCTTTTCCAAAACTCCAGAGATGTTTTTCTGTTACAGTTTCTCCTCCCATCTCTAACTTGCTTTGTAAAGCTTCCAGCATTTTTTTAATGAAATTACACAAGTGAAGGTAATTCTGGACAATAAATGATGTCCAAAATTGACAGAGTAATATGAAATGAAGGGGTGGAAAAGCAGGGGAATAACAAGCAAGTTTATATAGCTGTAAGCAATCAATCAATTAGCCCCAGTAATGTATTTACATGGTGCAAGAAAACTGAAATTAGACAAGTGAAAGTGGAAATGCATAATATACAATTAAAAAAAAAAAAAAGATTACT